>NW_009193269.1:12513-13096 GCF_000690835.1 Fulmarus glacialis
AGTGGTTGAGTCACCACCCCTGGAGGTATTTAAAAGAAGTGTAGATGTGGTGCTTAGGGACATGGTTTAGTGGTGGACTTGGGCAGTGTTAGGTTAACAGTTGGACTCGATGATCTTAAAGGTCTTTTCCAACCTAAACGATTCTATGATTCTATATAAACACACACAAAAATTAAAATTTTGACGGGCTGGTAACAGTGCAGCGCAAGTGATGTAAACAATTCTGCATCCTTTTGTAAGACAATGGAAAATGTCAAGGATGAGTTAAAGGTCAACCTAATTTTGTGGGTTTATATAACTGCATTTTTCTCTAAAATGTTTTTTTCTCTTTGCTGCGAGACACCCATAAACTAAAGCTGTGTACAAAGGAAATTACACTGCAGATAGCACAGCAAATGCTGTCAGCTGCACTGGTGGTGCCCAGGGTGTGAATATTTTGGTTTAGGTTTTCATTCTTACTTGTCCTGTGTGTTGTTAGCAGCAGGGCTGAAACTTTCAGGCTAAGTATAACTTTTTAATTGCTGTTCTTTAAGGTTCTTCTTTAAGGAGAAGAGACCAACACCCACCTCACTACAACCTCCTT
>NW_009193269.1:13803-37542 GCF_000690835.1 Fulmarus glacialis
CTCGGCTGTCCAGCCAGTTTTTTACCCAGCGAAGAGTGTACCTGTCTAAACCGTGAGCCACCAGCTGCTCTAGGAGAATGCTGTGGGAGACAGTGTCAAAGGCTTTACTGAAGTGCAGGTAGACCTCATCCACAGCCTTTCCCTCATCCACTACACGGGTCACCTGGTCATAGAAGGAGATCAGGTTGGTCAAGCAGGACCTGCCTTCCATGAGCCTGTGCTGGCTGGGCCTGATCCCCTGGTTGTTCTGCACATGCCTTGTGAGCGCCCTCAAGACGAACCGCTCCATAATCTTCTCCGGCACCAAGGTCAGGCTGACCGGCCTGTGGTTCCCCAGATCCTCCTTCTGGCCCTTCTTGTAGATGGGCATCACATTGGCGAGCCTCCAGTCGTCCGGAACCTCCCCTGTTAACCAGGACTGCTGAGGTACTGCGGTGACAGGACTGTGGAGGTACTTAAAAGTACACAGAGATGCAGAAATTCCTAGGTCACAGGCCTGAAGGAATGGAGACGGAGAACGGTGATATTAGCATCTTATAGAGACTATGCAAGATAGTGGATTCTTTAATTTTTTTTCAAAAGGAGAGTGGTTTGGATCAGAGACAGAAGTTTTTGGTGCTAAGCTCTCATTTCTTTTCTTTTGTACCATGAGTGAAACATAACAAGTGCCTTTTCAGTCCCAGTGAGTGTAAAAGAAATGCTGGCTTCAGACAGCATTTTGCAGGTTTCTATCATTTCTTAAAAAAGGAAGAAAGAAAATCTAAATGTATCAGTTCTCACTGTCTGTCTCTAATGCTTCTTCCTTCCTCTTTTCCGGAAGGAAAGAAGAAAGTGCCTAGCTGGGTATGTAGTTGATGAGAGCGAGAGAAGTAGTTATGGATCGCCCGATAACAGTCATGCAGAGCCTTCCTGCTCTTGTCACCCCAGTTATTTCCTGGGTGCCCTGTGGGCTATGCAGGAATTTCAGAACAGAGGATCTGAGAAACCCACCTGCTGGCTGGGAGCTGCTCAGAATGAGCAAGGTGCGGAGTGCTAGCCAGCATGCTTCTCTGTAATCCTATGCTGTCTTGAGATGACACATCTGAAATGGCAATTGCCAGGGAGACAGGTAATGCCTGAGGCAAATGCCTGAGGATTTGCTGCAGCTGGAGGATTGCAAATGTAAAAGTCTCCTTTTCAGAATCCACTGCCCGGACCCCACCTCCTGCAGCAGGTGCCTCCCAAGTCTTCTTCAGAGGATGTGGCAAAATTTATTTATTTTAAGATGCTACTGCTAGAGTGCAGTGCCTGTGTGAAGCTTAGAGCACTAACTCAAGATGTGAGAGGTCTGAGTTCATTTGTCAGCGTGGGGATACAAGTCTGTGTCTTCCAACTGTCCAAAGAGTTGCCCTTGTTGCCAGGCTGGGATGAGGAGGGGCATCGCATTTGCCTGCTGCTCACAGCTGAACCGTTTTTACAGCAGAGACCACGAGCTGCTTGAGATAAGCAAAAGACCAAGTGAGGGGGAGCCTGCGACACCGTAGCCCAGTGGTTAAGACCCACAGGCAGGGAGAGAGTTGTAGGTTCCAGCTCCTGCATCATCGAACTGCGTGTACATTTTACAGTAAACAGACCATGGATAATAACCTGAAATAATTCCTAGCTGTGACTGCATTTTGTAACTTCCAAGTTGGCTGCATTTCCAGACTCTTTCACAGCATCTAAGCCCTCAGATTTTGGATTCCAGTGTTGTTAAGGGAGGCGTTGGACATCTGACTGCTCGGGCTGGACTCCTTTGATCGTGTGCAGAAGTAGGCTGTGACAGGAACAGTCAGGTCAGGTGGGCAGGCACTGTGGTCCAGAGTTATATGATGGAAATTGGAGGTTCTTTGAACAGCAGTCTCCCAAAGCACAAGACTTAGCTGTAACCCAGAGGGAGAAGGATTAACTACCCAGGCATCTGCTTAGAAGGGCACTCAGGAGAAGAGACTGTACAGCATGGTCTTAGAATGAGTTAGTGGGCAGTGTTTTTCATATAGGAGGTCAAGGGTTTGATTATGGGAGGCAGTTTGGGTGAATGGCTATGAATTGATGGTGTTTATAGGGAGCGGGAGGGAGCACGGTAAAATAAAACCAGTAGCCTTCATAAGAAGGAAGGAGTTCATTTCCTTGGTAAAGCTATACAAAGGGCTCAAATGGAAACTCTCCCACCTCACAAAGACAGGGAATGTAAATTGCAAGCTCTTCATTGATCTCAAATGCAAGAAGGAACCAAACAAAAAGTGGGAACTGGGTCAAATGACTAAAGACAAGTATAAGTGAATGTAGCGCAAGGATGTAGGTACAGAATTAGAAAGGTCAAGGCACAAAATGAGATGCAACTAGCAAGAGAAATTGAGAGCTACAGTAAATAATTTTTAGGATGTCAAAGTCTTTGCTTCACTTTCCCAAAAGGAACTAACATGGTAGCTGACTTGGTATAAAGTGCGTCTTGACTAAAAATAATGTAAGTGTTTGGACCTCTGTGTCATCCTTAAGTGAAAGTTGATACTGTGGACTCTTCTTTGTGTCACTTGGCATCTATCCCGCACCAGAATCTTGAATTTTCTACTTGCATTTTGGCCTGACTAGTGCTAACCATGGTTATTTGCAATGCTGTCTCTGCCTGCTTTACATTTTTCATATCTGACATGCAATGTGCTTCCCAGAGGAGGTCTTTTAATCTCATCTTTCTTCACCCTCAAGCTGTGTAGACTTTTCTCCAGTCAGTGCACAAAGAACCTACTGAGCTGCTCCTTCCCCCAGCATCAATAGGATTTTCCAACATAAATCTCTCATCTATCAATGGATTAACATGTTTAAAATGCAACTCACTGAGTGGATTAAAGAGCTCAGGCATGGGTAATAAGATATAGTACCTTTCACTGCAATAATGCCAGTTCAGATCAATCCAGGATGTTAGTGACTGGGAGTTACTATTTGAACTGCATCAACTGAGTATGGTTACAAAGTCGTGTCATGAATTTCTCTCTGGGCAGGATGGGGAGCTAGTGAATGGAGTGAGCTGTGCAAGCAGTGCCTTCCCATTTCAGGGAATAGAAAGATAGACATCCAGATTTATCTTGGACAGATTTTAAGACATTTGATAGAAATAAATTGTAGTGCAGTGGATTTCTTGTTTTGTCCTTTTAAAGAAAAGGGGAACAGGGGGCAAAAAATCCCAATCTCGTCTTTCTAGTCATAATTTTCTTCAAATGTGAATAATGTTTGCATTAATATTTACAACTTTGTTCAGTTCTGCACCTCAGATGACGTGGTCCAGGGCACTGATTGGTGTCCTCTGGCTATCTTCTTGGGACAGTTGTGGCTACATCTGCCTCTCCCCTCTGCTGCAGATTGCTCTGTATGGAGGGGGACAGGACTGGTCTGCACACACATGTGGATTTTGTTCTGTTTTTAAAACTCTTCTTTTTTTTTTTTTTTTTTTTTAAGGGACAGTTCCCTTCTGTTTTTAAGCATTTAAAAGCCTTTTTTGCATATACCTGTCACAGTACTCAGCACAACCAACTTTTTTTTTTTTGTATGTATATAGCTCCTATTACAGAACTAATGTGTTTGGACCCCCTTGAGAAGGGAGCCACTTGGAAAAATGAGTCACAGTTTATTTCCAAACCTTGAAGTGATGAGTGTGTGATTTTTTTTCCCTATGAATTTTTGAAACCATTTGTCAGAGAAGATAAGCTTCGCCTTGGTTAAAAAGAAGCAATCATGTGGCAAAACAGCTTAGCAGTTCAAGTAACGGCCAGAGAATCTGCGACTCATATGAAAGGTCAGGTATGCCATTCTCCAAGTTGGTTTTTTTTTTTTTTAGTTCAGTCATTCTTGTACTTCTTCCTGGAAGTAGTTGGTAATGCGGAGTTTGGTGATATGTAGTGTCCTAAAATAGACTTCTGCATTTTGAAAATACATCTGTTAAGTAGAGCAATTAGTGATTATGTATTGGGTTGTTTTTAAGATAATTCAGATGTTTTTCTGTAAGGCTATTACCAAGGTTATAATTGTTCTTACCTCATTTTGTCTTTCTTTCTTTCAGGAAACATTACCAAGCAAAATTCATAGCAGAAACTAGAACTTGCTCATAACCTAGTATAGTGAAATGGAGACTATATAGCATCATGTTAGTTTGGAGCAAAAGAGAATCTCAGTCTCTTTACTGTGCTAGTAATTAACTCTCCTGCTTCAGCTGAAGTCCTGTTTCACATGATAGTGTTCTCATCTGTGTATGTTATTGTAATAGAAATAATACTTAAGATTTTCAGACAAAAGATGTTGAGTAAATTATCATCATTACCAGATTTCTTGGCTGCCTAATACTAGGTTCAGGGATGTTAGTACTTACGTGAATGGAAATGGACTTCAGTGCAGCAGTACTGAATATGAACATGAACAGCTGGCGTAGCAGGAGGTAATTGCGTGTTTAAGTATTTGCATGGGTCCATGGATTTTGTAGCTGTCCTCACAGTAGCTGTGTGAACATTGACTTTTTTTGTTCCATGAACTTCCGAAACTTCCACATCCTCATGTAGATTTAGTTCATTTCTATTATGAAAATGAACGTGGGGAAGTAAGGATTTGGTGTACAGGGATGGGTATGTTAAAAAGGAACCTTGAGCATGTGGAGAACGCAGGAGGAGAAACACAGTGTATGCAGGGCAGCCCTGACAGCTGGTGGGAGGGTTTAATGAGTGGGGGGCAAGGGTCCTGCATGCCCAAGGCAGCACGGCAGCCAGATCCAGACTGACGCTGTTGGGTCCAGGATTCGAGGTGTAATGACTGTCTAGCTATCTTGAGAGCCAAGAGGGTCTCTTCTACGGCTGGAACTGCCTGGAAGAGTGTGCTTCATGTGTTCTTGCCTATGGCTACCACCAGTTGCTAGTTTGCAGGTACTGGTCTGAGACAATATCTGTTGAACACTGTATCAAAGTTGAATGACCCCTGCTGGAAAGTAAATGCGAGTTTTCCACCCAGCAATGGGAGAGCTCTGAATTAAAATGAAACACTTGCCTTTTTAAGGGTTGAAAGCCAGTGCTTTAGGTGTCTGTGAAGAAACTAAAGGCTGTGTGAGAACATCTCAGAATCAAGGTTTAAAGAAATAATCTGGTAAAAGTATCAGTATGTCTTACTCAAAAGCCATCAGTAGCTCTCCTTTTCCAGAATGGAGGTTGCTTTTTTAAATGGCCTGTAACCTCACCAACTTTATCTTTCTCTTCATCCTCTTTTCTTCTGCAGTTCATTATTCTGTCCCCATTGTAAGCCCAAATGCCTCTGTCCCACAGAGCATCTCTTGCTAATGTAACAGTTGTGTAGTGTCAGATTTGTTGTGTTGGGTCAGGTCATTTGCTTGGTATTGCTCATGAAGCTAGCAATTTGTGAATTTACTCTGCTATGCCTCTTGCTATTTTATGTTATGCAGTTGTAGGTCAAGCAAAGTGAAAGGAATGGGAGTTTTAGGTGTCTCTTATTTCTTCTGCCTTGTCAGAGGTTCTCATTGACTCTGCTCTTCTCCAGAAAATGCAATAGAGATAAATTAAAATGGATAATGTTTTTCCTGCCTTTGTGGTTGTGGTTGTGGTTGTCTTGTGCCTTCTTTTTTCTGCTTCATTCTGTTTTGTTCTTCCTTCATCTCCACAAAGGAAAGCCTTCACAAAGCTCCAGAAACGCATGATGCTCACATGCTGTGTGGGCCGAGCCAGCCCACACAGCATGTGAGCATATTTAGTCTTGTGTCCCTGAATTCTGAGGCTGAGGAGCCACTGCCATAAAATACCGAAGGTCAACATTACATTGACAGTGGCTTTGCCACAGATTATTTAATTCAGTTCTGGGTGATGGCTGACAATGCTACAGGTTGGGTATGACTCCTGGCCAGTTTTGCCTTCCTCTTTGTGTGGCAAAGTAAAATGATTCAGCTGGATGCAATCAGTAATGGTCTTGAGGCATGGTTTGCCAAGTATTAAAAAGGGGGAACTGGTTAATAAAGAGTGAGGGCTAGACTGATAATGATATGAAAGTATGAAAAGATGCAGAAAATGAAACTGTTATTTGGCATGTATATGTATCCTTAGGCAGCTAAGTGCCTGTACAGATTTATTCCCATTTCATTGAATTTTTTGTTAGTGTTAGTCAGCGGAGGTCAATGTCTTTCTCGCCTGAGTTAACAGTAGGACTTTTTTGTGGCATTCTGTACTTCTGCTGAGGAGGCAGTGACAGAAATCTTCTAGTGATGTGCCGGTGTGTTGCACATATTTGGGCTGTTAGAACGATGGTTCATTGTCTTGATAATTAACAGAATCCAGTTGGTCCGAGGTAGGTATTTTTAACTTCACGTGCTTTTAAGAAAGGAAGACATGAACAGCACCTGCTAATGAACAGTTATTTCACAGTTCTTATAATTCAAAATTACGTTGTTATTTTGCTATACAGTCAATGGTAATGGGGTTGCATATTTTATTATTCATCGACAAGATAGCTACATATCTTCCAGCGGTATGCTGTTAGTGTGCCAAGCAAATGGCATGGTTGGTTTGTTCTTTCTCTCATTCCCTTAAGAGAGGATATTGTGTTTTGTGGTATAGCGTTTTGTTCTGATAGATGTAGAAGCGGGTGTGCACCCTGCACTCACTGGTACTGGCAAAGGCAAGGGCGAAGCGCATTTTGCTCTTGGAGTGAAAAGTGTTGACGTCTGTGGGAGGTGGTGTTCCAGGGGGGATTCTTGTCACAGTCTTCCATCTATCTCAGTAAAGCTGTACCAGCTGCACACGGCAGCTTGCCCTTCACCGCAGGCAGCTGCACTGCACCAGGGAGCAGAGCTGTGGACTTCAGGTGACCTTCTAAGCAGCTTGAATTGAGGCAGTTTGAAGGTAGAGGTAATGACCTACAAGAGAGAGCACTTGCATTGATGCGTTTAGGGCCTGTATTTAGTATTGTGAAGTTTTTTGTGAAACAATTCCTATGCCAACTCGAGTCATATCCAGAGTTCTTCGTATTTGATACCTGAAGGTCAATGCTTTCTTTTTAAAAGTCATCTTTGTAAATATTTTGCAAATCTTTGTTTTATTGTTTTTTTATTGAACACCCCCACCAAAAAACTTTTTCCAAATCAAGACTCCTATTTTTTATTTTTCTTGTTCGTTTTGAGTTTGGTGGGGGTTTTTTGGTTTTTTGTTTGTTTGTTTGGTTGGTTTTTTTTTTTTTTAAATCCCTTCCCTCATTTTCTACCTTCCCCTACCCCCAAAGACCGACAGTGGCTCCCTCACGCTTCACAGTTCTCAATTCCACCCTGATTAACTTTGAGTCCGGTTGGGAAAACATATTTTATTCTTCTTCCATTCCTATTCTGTTGCAGATTTTGACTTGAACTATTTTTGGCATTGGAGCAAGTTTGCAGACTACGTGCAGTGTGTCCTGACCTTCACTGGTGTGACCGGTTACATCACTTACCTCTGGCTTGACTCATCTCTCTTTGTGGAAACACTGGGCTTCCTTGCAGTGTTCACCGAGGCTATGTTAGGCGTTCCCCAGCTCTACCGTAACTACCAGAATAGGTCTACAGAAGGAATGAGGTATGGTGTGTCTTACGTAAAACAAGTAAGTGTGTGTGTGTGCATGTAGGTAAATCTTTGTCTAGTGTGGGAATACTTTTCTAGGCAGGGCAATGTCATCTTTCTAAATTTTACTTGAAAATACAACCGCTGTCGGAGTAGATTCTCTGTTAGTAGGAGCTGAAGGCAGTGGGAGCTCTGTTACACCTCTGAGGTCTGACCCATTGTCCAAGTCCAGCTGGACAGTTCCACGGTGAAACACGTTTTAGTAAAATAAACATGTAAAACTACTGCTGTTGCTATTAGCAACATATTGTAGTTCAACTCAAGCTGTGCTCCACTGGTAATTAGAAATGGACTAAAGAGATCTTGCGTATCAAAAGTAATAAAGAGGAAGAAAATATTTTGAGCCTGCAGTGAATAACTCTGTCAATTTAAATCACGTATTAGCTCATCACTTTTTCTCACATATCTACTCATAACTTTTTCGTAATACATTATTATGTATGTAGCAAATGACATAGTGTTTATTTATGTGTAAAAGCTTGTAACTGACATTTAAAAAAGTTCAAATGAGACGTTTACAGTCACAACTGGGAAACCCTCTGTAAACAAGTGTGGGACAGAAAACTTTAATCTTGTGCCCACTGCTGGGGCGTTAAACTAGATTATCTTTTCATACTGTTTACTGGATATCTCTATCATAACACTAAGATTTCCAAATTGCAAAGGCAACTTGTAAAGCTTTTTAAGAGAGAAAACATTCACTGTGGTGCATCAGTGCACTAGTCTGTAGAAACAGTACAGCAGCAAATTCAGTTCACGGAGTGCTGTGATCATTTGTGACTGTCTTCTCTTTCGTTGTTTTGAAATGACCTCTTCCATTGCTTTTAAACTTGCTGGGATAATTTTTACTTTGGTCAAAACAAATAACCACTCCCTACTACCCCTAAACCAAAGCAATTCTGTCCTTTGTCTGGTGACATTGTTCCCTTTACTTGTTTGGCTTGGAGACACTTCTACTAGCTACTTTAAGTTTTTTTCTAGCTTGAAATGTTGTTGAGGGAATATTCAGAAATTTGCTTTGATGCTTAAGGCATTTTTTGATTGGGAGCCCCTTTGGTACAGAGTGAGTCAGGATTTACTTCCAAAGTATTGGGGTATTTTTCATGCACACACTGCCTTGGAAAATTCTGTACCTGTGATATCAGAAGGCGATTTACCTATTAGACCTTCTTTATGCTCTGGTTTGACTTTTCCCTTTATGTTTTTTATCTGTGAATCATAACGCCACATTATGATAGCTGCTGCCAGATAGCGTTTTGCTTTTCCTTAGCTCCTCTCTGGGGACCTGAGCTTCAGTTTTCCAATTTCCTGTATATGCTATTTAGCAAAAGGAGAAAAAAACCCTTTGTGCTTCACAACAACACTTTCTTTTTAAAACATTAAGCACAGAATTGCAGAATTCTCATCTAGAACTGCTTCGCAAGAGAACGCTGTGTTTAGTCAGGAGAAAATAGCATAAAAGCTCTCCTTCCCTTGCCATCAAATAGAACCAGGTCCAGCCACAGCCACCTTCCTTATCGGCTGTACCCACAGGTTTTCCAGAATGCATTCCCCTCTCTGGTTCTACTCTTGAAACAATACTTTGCATGACACTGGACATTGATGGGTCTGGGGACTGATGAGACAATATACAGCTTATGCTGCTTTACTGCAGTTGGAGTATGTTCATGCAAATGCACATGTTAGTACTCTTTCTTTTTTCAGGGTATATTGCAGTTTCATATATGTTGCATGTACCACGTATACTTTCTAGCACCATGCAATCCTCAGTTGACTTCATGGTCTCTAAGCATTACTGGGCTGTTCCTACTGTGAGAGTGACTTCTGCTAGTGTATTACCTTCTGATGAAGGAGCTGTTGGATATATTTCGTCTGAACTTCCCTTCCTGTGCCTGCTTCTCTGTCTAAAATCACGTCAGAAAAGAGACCCCTGATGTTAAGTCTATTTCTATTTTAGCAAATAATTTCTTTCCTAAATGTAAACTGACAAAATAGAAACGGAGAATAAGGTTACGTATGTGGCCACATCTGATCAGGGTATCCTGCCAGAATCCTCAAATATGGTGTTGTTTCTGAAAAAAAGCGGCAAACAAATAACCCTACAGCCCCCCCAATCACCCCTTTCTGTTTAAATGAGAGGTTGAGGATATCTCATGCTTGAGGTAGCAGTCATTTCCTGATAAACAAACTTGAGACTAGAGGCCATGAAAGAGGTGGATGGGACAGATGGCTGTGGTGGCAGGCAGGATACCCTTTGGGAGTCTGTTGTGAAAAATCTTGCCTCTGTATTTGAATCTGCTACTGCCTGAAAAGTCCCCTACTGAAAATGTGCTCGGTGTCTGAGGTAAACATAGAGAGGGTATCTGCAGCTGAGTCAGTTACGTTTATTGTAACAGGGCATGGCTGGAGTGAAAGAATCACAGTTTTGTGCATCATAGTACTCCTGAGAATGAGTCTTCCAGTTCTTTGATATATCTATTCTGCTGGATAGAGCTCCTCACTTCTTATTTTTATTTATGTCTTCTCATTTCTCCCTACTTCTCTCATTTTCCTTCTTTTTGTAGCAATATCACTACTAGGTCCTGTAGTTTCCTCCTCTGTCCTCTGAGAGAGCAGACACCATAGGAGAAGTTGGAAAGAGATGGAAACAATAAAAGCCGAAAGGAGATGCATGCTGAGTAACAGCTTTTGTGAAGGGAAGATAGTGTAGTATGTCCTGGTGGGCTGATGATTGAAGGGTGGAAATTTTCCCATGATTAAGTAAACAGAACTAAGCCAGTCAAAGGAACAGACATTTTCATGATGTTCTCTTTGACAATTCATCTGATTACTTTTGGAATTAGTACTTTATAGAAACTTAGAGCTCTGTTCAAGCGTTTAAGTACTTTTGAATAGTTGCAAACCTAAATAGTACAGTCATAGTTCTATTAATTATGGTACTAACCTTGACAGAAGTGCTTTTTTAATGAACTGTGGTACACGTTAATACCTATCAAGGAAATAATCACTTAATTTAATCTCCATTCAGTTCAAGAACTAAATTAGTTCTGTCCTGTCACCTAGTAAAAGAGTAATTTAATGACATGAATTGTTATTGGGATAGATTAGAATAATGAGTATGATTATGTTTGCATCGGTTAGAAAAAGGAGGAGAGCACCCTCAAAACTTAAGAGCTTTGGAATATAGGAGGCATCCTGTTACATGGGAAAAAAGCACTATGAGGTTAAAAGATTGCTTGTCACTTGTAAATTTTTTTTATATTTTGTGGTAAACTATTTCAAATCTTGATATGAAAAACACGCCTTGCCCCCATTTTCCAGGAGTCAGAGATGCTGACTCTGCTACAGTTGGGATCTGATGCTCCTCATATTACTAACTGCTTTTGCTTTGTGACAAAAACCATACAGACAAGGACTTCCTCTGTCATTTATCTTTGTGTCCCCACTCCTAAGATACTTGCCTCCCAGTCGCTTTCCCCTTCTAATAAACTGCAGTCATGGGAAAAGATAGTGTTCAACCTAAGGCCATGGAGATGGAGGGAAAGTTGGCTCTGGATCTGGCAGCAGTGCTGCTGCACACAGAGGTAGGGGCCTGCTGGTCGGTTCATTGGGAGAATTGCATCGTTGTGGGGACAAGAGTTTTTGTGGAGCTCCTTCAAGGGGGAAGCGTGTGCTTCTGCACAGGGGTGGGGAGAACCTCATCTGTGTGGGAGACATGGGCTCACGCAGGTACTGGTGTTATTATGCACCCTTCATAATCCCATCAGACCTCCCTCCACCAAAGGAGGAGGGTGGAGGGTGTTCCTCTGTATGTCTGTGACAAAGCTGTAGGTGTGCTGTCCTACACAGGGATGTGTTAACCCTGGGACTGCACAAGGGTGGATTTGCTCCAGGGGAGTCTGTTGTATTGCATTCCTGTCTGCTGCCCTGCTCTGCTCCGGAAAAAATAACTGCCCTTGGTTGAAAGTTTTTCACAAAAGCTCATCAAAATCACCTGGCAGTGACTCTTTCTGAGTGTCAGCTGCTGCTCCAACCCCATGGAGCAACAGTTTCTTTTCAGTCATTGCTTGGAGTTCAGAATCGCTGGATGGCAGAATCTCCCCAGGTCCAAGAAAGAGGTCTGGTGGTAGGACTGAGCTGGGCTGTATATCTTGAAGTCTCAGAAGCCACACTCCAGGTGATACTCAAATGTGCCCATCAATGGTTAGCTTGGAAGCACATAGGTCCAAAAATCAAGGTCCTCTTGCAGCAGTTGTTGAGCTCCGGGTGTGCACTGTTGTCTCTTCCCCGGCTGCACGCTGTACCTGGCTCAGGGCTGCGTGCACAGGGTTGGAGGGACAGAACGAGGGAAGGGCTATGTCGTCCCTCTGCAAGCTGTTTCCAGTTCTCTCTTCTAGCCCGTGGCCAGTTTTCAGTCTGCTTGAAAGGAACCTCCTTTCTGCACATCCTCTGTTGCATTTGGCTGACATTGGGTCAAAGGCTTAAAACTTTGCCACCCAGAGACAGCTGGCACAATCAGTTACTGTGCTTATGTGTTGATATGAGCCTGTCTTGAGAAATCTGGCCTGAAAAGGCTGAATGAGGAAAATCTCAGTATTGCATTCAATCAGATTATTGTGTGATGAAATAAAGAAAATATTAATTTAGTCCTTCCTGTGGCAGTACTGGGTCGATCACTGTGATTATCCTGTTTTAAAAACCACAAGTCACTAAAGGAGAAGCAGTCAGCGTTTATTATCTCAGAAGCTGCTGGAGCCAAGAGTTGTGAATTTTAAGAATGCTTTTCCATTCAGAAGTGTTTTATGAGGTGCGCTGCAGCTGTGAGCTAGTTACGAGCAGGTATTTATCTGAAATGTATCCAGTGAAATAAGTGCAGTGTAAAGAGGTATGAAAGAAAGAAATTATATTAAATGTATATCCTGAGATACTATTTTCTCTTTTCCCCTATAGATAATATTAAAAATACTAGAAGACAGTATTTCTTAGGGAGATAAAATTTTGTTGTGGGGTGCTTTTATTTAGTACTGCTCTATAGCATTTTCCTTTATGACACATGCAGCTCTTCATATCATTTTTAAGAGAAGCTTTTGACTTCTGAGGACAGCATTTGTCCCACAGACAAATCCTGGCTTAATTCAAACTCTGTGAGAATTAATGCGAGCTGCTAGATTTTTCTGCCTGTATTGGATTACCCAGGTGCTGTGATGAACAGATATAGAAGGCTTTATTCAGGACTGGCTAACCAATGTCTGGCCACCTCCTCCAGTGAGATTTTAGATTTAAGAAGATTGGCTCTAAAAATGCCACTGCTGGGGTTTCTTGGGATTTTTTTAGCCTGAGGGAATTTTTGAACAGTGAGTAGGTAAAACAGCTCCAGTGAGTTACTTCCTTTGGAGTGCTGCTGTTCAAAAGAAAACAAAACCCTAAGCTGGAGAGAGGTAGCAAGAGTTGTGGATGTTTCTGCTCAGGCACTAACTATGCATTAGCTTCTTAACTAAAGAATAAATTTAGTTCCGTTGAAAAGAGATGTTAGACGCAACTGACATCTGTTAGAGCAACTTTTTTACATATCTGTGCTTCACTGGGGAAGTTCAGTAAAGGAGAAAGAGAAATTAACTGGAAAAGGACTTAAAAAGTGCTAAAAAGAAGGAAAGTTAAAAGAGGATGATGCAGGCAATGGCAGTATCGATTTTTGGGGTTTTTTTCCCAGCTCCTGTTTCTCACTGACAGAACTTGCATGGATGAGAGCAAAATGAAAGAAGTAGAAGTAGGGATAATGGATGCCTACATGTGAGATTTCCTTTTCTGAGAATGCTATATACATAAAGCAGACACTGGCCAGTACAGTGGTGACCTGAGTTAGTGGTGCATTGGGTCCAGTCCGGGACTAACACCAAGGAAGCTGCTGAAGAGAGAGAACTGTTTCTCTCAGGCTTTGGAATTGTAGCTTCCAGATGTTGATATAACAGTGTCTACTCTTATTCTTAAAATAGTAGCTGCTTTATACATTAAACAGTTAAAATGGAGAAGGTAGAAATGGGGGCCGTGTAGCTTTTAAAAAAAAAAAAAAAGGCAGAATGGCTTTGTGGGTTTAAATCATCTGACCCAACTGAGAAGCAGTTTCTCATTACAGAAAGCATTGTACAGACAATCATAAGGGACGAAGTTATAAAAGAGAAAGTGGTTTTCAAGAGGATAATTAGGAACTAAAAGGTAAATCTGGGACCCTGGCAAATGGAGAAATCAAGGTTGTAAGTGTGAGCCAGAAATACATTGGGTAAATGCAAAATTATTAGCACTACTTAAAAGTGGTTTGTACTTACACTTAATGTTGTATAGGCTATTCCTTAGTTTTACTGCCTTTCCTATTGCACTAAGTTAATCAAAACTGTTTATCAGTGTGCTTACAAATTGCCTGTTTTAAAATATTCTTATCATTTACTGTAGTTCTGTGATTGTATTCATTTATCTTCCTAAACGCTCTTTCTTTCTACTCAGATCTTTAGTTTTCTCCATGGGTCTGCAAAAATCATTTCATTGCTTCTGAGGCTCCAGCCAGCATTCATACAATTTTCTGGGGAAGTTTTACTTGTTTCATTGTTTTGCTTTGATGACACTTCTGCTTTTACTACTGTGGCATTAATCAGCTGGTTACTGTTGTCCTTTATGGTGGCCTTCTCTTCTTTCTTCCCCTTTTAATTTGTGGTTCTAATAGATACCAGGAACATCAGATTCCCTTCCTGAATCTGGTTGTTTTATAGTTAAGAGGTTGAAGGACGTGGTCGCTAGTCCTCAGAAGATTTCTCGTTTCTTCTCCCTTTGAAGTGTTACTGCATCAGGAAAGTAAACACGGTTCATCCCTCAGAATGAGGGCAGAGTCCTGTCAGCATGTGAACAGATATATTGAAACCATTTTGTTCTGATCCCAGGAAGCAAACAGATTCTCTCCTCTGCTCCACACCCTCTTTTCAGTTACAGCAGACCTGTGATCTGTCTGCCTTTAATCCCATGGTTTTTCCCTTCCCTGTTCAGTGCTCCATGTTCAAGGACCTCCACTTTCTGCTTGACTCTCTGCAGACATGTGGCCTGTGGGTTGCTGTGCTGGCGTCAGCACCGCATTCACCTCCGTGCTTGCTTGCTGTGTCTCCCCAGAGCTGTTCTCTCAAGGCCTGCAGCAGCACAGTATGAGGCTCCAAAGACAGTTCTTTGTGCCCTGTGCACTCAACACATCTGAGAATTTCAGGAACTGAAGGAAGAGGCAGGTGGAAAAACCCAGGAGGGAGTGGGAGACATTCCTTCGCTCACTCTCCCAGCACTTCTGACAGTGTGAGCAGCAATATCCACTTCCCTTAAGCATCGTCCAGGTTGTAGCACAGTGTGGACTGCTAAAGCTCTTGCACATATTGAACCTTTCACCATTTCTCTTCCCCTGGCACCTCATCCCATCAGTTCAAAAAGTAAATTCAAAGCAAATGACTTCAAACCAAAGCATTCATCTTTTACAAATAGTTCATGGCTTCTTTACAATAATAGGAATAAGGCACTGCTGGCATGTCTAATCAGTGCTCTCTTCAGTTGGTGCTTTTCTCTGTGCTCTGAAAATTTGAAATACAAGAGAAAATTTATTGTATTTCTGTTACAAAAACATTCAGTTCAGTTTGGGCACTCCGTTTCCTGCTGGCAATGAAGTGTCATGCAAGGTGTTTTGCATAGCTAAGGTCAGGTCTTGCCAAGTCACAAAAGGTCAGAGTTGAGCTTATCATGAAGGCACCTGAGAGATGAAAGTTTTCTAAAAATGTCTTTTTCCTCTGTTACCTAACAAATGTGGGAGCAAAAGTGCCTCGATTCTTGAAATTCCAGCATCTGTATTGTTTTGCCAGAGTTCACCGCAGCTGGTTATGTAAGTGGGTAAGTAAGTTATCTACTTACGTGGTTGCAGAATTGTCTCCCTCAGTGCAGTAGGATGGAGTGGGATTGGAAATATGGAATGGAAGTAAAATGAGATTTGGGTTTCGAGAAATGTAGATTGAAATGCAAGGATACAAATATCCATAATGGTAATACTGACTGTGATGAAGATCTGTAAAGTGAGTAGAGTGGTGAGTATTTTAAGTGGTTAATAGATGAGCTAGAACAGCAGGAAAAAGAGCTTGGTAGAACTTAGGCTGGGAAGTGACTTTGCAGGGTGGTCCAGAAAGATGAGAGATTTTCTGTTACAAGTTGACCTGCAGAGGTGCATTTGGTCCCCTGCTCCTCAGACACAGAGGGACAAGCAAACAGAAGAAGAGTGGGAAATGCATTGACTGACATGTTGGATGATCTGCCCGAAAACTGAGACAGGGGAGGAAGTCCTTGTAGCATTCTTGAGTGGGATGTAGAAAGAAACAAAACTTGATGTCAGAAAAAGCTGTCTCAACAAGGCTCAAAGGTAGGGTTTTAATTTGTTCCAGGGAGGATGGCTGGGAATGATATATATCCACATAAGGGAATGGAATTATATGCCAAGCAAGATGTCCTGGCATTGTCAGGTAAGCTTTCAGGGTAGTGGTGGAAGCCTTGTCCGTTCAGATACTAAATCTTGTATTAGAGAATTTCCTAAAACAGGATTCATAGTGTGCAAAGGGGCAGATGGCAAGAGTTTGGAATGAAAATAGACTAGGGGATATCTGTCCTTTTTGAACTGCAAAGACCCTATTCAGGCTGAAATTTTAAGATTTGTGTCATGCTACTGTGTGTGGGATGTGATTGTGATGCTTTTATTTCCTCCCTACAGCATTCAGTTCTGTCCACAGCAGGGCTTTAAAGCGCCACTCTGCAACCACTGTGGGTCAGTGGTAATGCTGCACATGGGAAGAGGCTCAGAAAGCGTTGGTTTGTGGTGGCACCTTCTGACAAAGCACAGCCTTCCCATTGGGCTTTGCTTTGAGAAACAGCACACAGGTGTGTATGGTGCTTCACTGTACCTTCTGACAAAGCACAGCCTTCCCACTGGGCTTTGCTTTGAGAAGCAGCACACAGGTGTGTATGGTGCTTCACTGTCGCCATGATCTTCACTTCTGTACCTCTGTGCGCGCACATCCATGTGGAAGAAAAGGGGAAAACCTGACATTTCATATGAAGACTTAGGCGCAGACATACCTTCATATAGAGCTTGCAAGGGGTTATTTCCTTATAACAGTAAAGCATTTTTGAGAAGAATGTGAGCTTTGTTTCTTGCAAAAATCTTACCTTATTTCCAGGCAGTAAGCTGACTGGAAGGTAGGACTTTTGTCCCTGAGTGATCACTCTTATCTTACACACTAGGCTATTTGGGGTTTTCATTTCTCCAGTGTTTTCTTAGAATGTGAGAAGCATTTTACTAGCTGAAGGATGTGATTAATTCATGAAAAGTAATGACTCTAATATCATTAGATTTTGTCCCCGGCGGTGCTGGCTTTGGAGACAGCACTGAACGCTAGTAATCTAGAACAAGGTAGGCATTAGAGCTAGGACTGTTACCTTGTATATGTTGACCGAAGTGATAATTGCAGTTATTGAATTGGAATACTAAAAGTGTGCTCAGGCTATGTACTGGTTACCATATGAAGATGAAGGGAAAAATGTGCTCAAATTACCTCAGGTTAAATTGGATGAAGAGTCTGATGATTTCTTTGTTGTCTAGGGCAGGAAGAAAGGAAGATTTAAATGCATTATGATTTGAGCCTTGGGTTACACAGTTGTGCTGAAGCAAAGCACTATTCCCTCCCGTCTTTTTATTACCTTTCAAATTGAATGTGTCCCAAGTTATTTAGAACTAGAGAAGGAAATACACTGAATGGTGTTACACAGGGACATTATTTTGCCATCTCTTAGCACTGGCCCTGCTGGGTATAGCGGGGCGTAGCAGTGGGGTCCCTCCTGGCAGTGGGCAGGCTGCAGCAGCCGGGGTGTCGAGGGCCAATTCGCCCTGCAGGGAGGCGAGCCATGGGAAGGAGTGCTGCTTCTGGGATTTGCTGCCGTCCAGCTGCATGGCAGCAGGGGTGTGGGGACGGGGCGGGGGGCAAGATGACTGGTTCTGCTAGCTCTACCAAGTGGCTGGAGAGTAGATGGGCAGCATGAGAGCATCTAGAGCAGCATTAGCCAGCAGCTGTGCCTACAGCTCCATTGATTGTAATGCGCTGAGCAGGAGGGGAGAGACAGGGAAAGGAGGACAGATACTCAACAACAACTTCATGAGTGAGATGCTGAAGGGTGGTGTAATTTAGGTGTGCTCTGCACCACTTACATTAAGCTGATACAACCATTGTGCGTTGGCAGCTAACTATTACTGCGAGCAGTGCAGGCTGTGATTTGCTGCCCCGGCACCTGAGGAAAGCTGTTCACTGTCATGGCAGCAGGTCTCGAAGCTTCCAGATCTGCCAGCAGCAGAAGCAGAGCCTGTCTCTCGTGTTCGTACCACATGTATGAGCAGACCTGAGCTTTGCAGTCTGGCCAGCATCCATTTGTGTCTCCTGGCAGGAGGGGCATTGGTATGAATTGTGGTTCAAGTCTTCCCTCTGATCCACAGAAGATATTTATTCTCACACTTGCTGCACAGACTTAGAGTGGTTGAGGCTGTTAAAACCTGCTGCCCTTCTTTCTGCAGCACAAGTTGTAGAGTACTAGAAATATTTTGTATTTGTTAAGAGTTACCAGTTTCTGGACCTGTACAGACTGAACTTCAGGCATAACTGCTTGAAATAGCCAGAGGCCATACCAGTGATCCTGGACTATCCACCAGCCCCAGCCCCGTGTTGCGTATCTTGTAGTTTCCCCTTGACTCTCCTTTGACAGACATGTTCTAACAAATACTGGTTTTTGGGTGGGTGTGCTAAGCGGGGT
Source organism: Fulmarus glacialis (assembly GCF_000690835.1). Lineage (NCBI taxonomy): Eukaryota > Metazoa > Chordata > Aves > Procellariiformes > Procellariidae > Fulmarus > Fulmarus glacialis. The sequence goes on from NW_009193269.1 coordinate 32,310, forward strand.
CAAAACGCCTGACATGCTGCTGCTCTCGGGAGTTTAGAAAACAGATGTTCATGAGGAAAAATAATTGACAAATACCTGTTTACCCTATTTTTCCATAAAACTTTGTTGTTTATTTGTGAGTCTGCATAAAATGCATATATTAAAAAAGAAGCCACCAACAAACAATCACTTTAGACTGCAGCTTTCTGGGTTTGTTTGCCTAACGGTGTTCCAGAGTGAAATCCTCCATTTCATCTTTCCTCAGTGACATGTACAGTCCTTGAAAATCACAGGAGCTTTCAGATAGTTTGCTCTTATATTGCAGCCCTCTGTGGTATCCGTTGCTCATTGGATGCGGCTTTAACTCAATTGCTTTATATCGGTTCCAGAGATCCAAAATAAATGCTGGATCTGTCTTGTTGCACGCTCCTCTTAACTCCTGCTAGCATTGTGGGGCTGGGCAAATGGCTCCCTCTGAAGATGGTCAGTGCTGCTCCAGCCTCAGAGGAATTGTTGAGAAATGAGGTAAGGTGCTCTCAACAAGGCAGAGCACGTAGGACCAGTGAACAGTTTCATGCTTGGATTCCCAGCTGGCTGTGCAATATTTAAAAACAAGATCTATGCTTGCTCACACAGAAGGACCTGTCTTAGGGTACGCACGTTTAGTTTCCAGATTTTCAAACTTCAGACACTTTGGATATCTGATCCCAATGTTTTCTTCTTCTCTTTTTTTTTTCTTTTTTCCTTTTAATAATTTTTGGCAGGCTAAACAATTTGGTTAGCATCAGGAGAACTCCTTTTTTGTTAAGCCATATGGCTTTTTGTTAGGAACAAATGCTCTATTTATTAATTTTTGTTTGTTTTGTGCAGTGTTAAAAATACCATGGCATTCGGGTTTCATGTTTTCTGGTCTGTGTTTCACTGTTGAAGGCAGGCCAGCCTCTGATTGAAGTGCAGCGTTACGAATGCTTGCTGTCTTCTCTAAGTAGACTATTTTGGAGCTGCAAATGGGAGCTGAAAGTTTTCCAAAGTCAGGATGTTATAACTGAATCTGCTTTCTCTTCCAGACATTCCCATGCAAATGGCTTGTGGGAGGTAACAGCTTAAAAGGTTGCAGGAGAGATACCTTCTGTACCCTCTTCCTCGCTTCCCAAAACCAAATGCAGTGTTCAAAATACTCACTGACAGGCTGTTTCGATGTGGACCTTATTCCTAAAGGAAATACTAGCTTGTCGGCTCTTAAATGATTTTATTCTGCTTTTATATCCCCAGTCATTTAAAGAACTGTCACCATTTTTTAACATATATGAAAGTCAAGTGCTAATACATGAAGAAATGTCTGAAACTGTGGCAATCTAAAAAGTCAGATTTTTGAGTCCGGCATCACTTGTGTCTTGGTCTAGCACTTGGCCACGATGTGAGGAAGTTGTGACAACTTCCACTGATTCTTTAACAAAAAGAGTCCAGGCTAATTCTCCCCTTTTTAATTCCAGTTGCCTGGGATAGAAAGAAAAAAAAAAAAGCAACTTTCAAAGTAGATAAAGGTCAATAAATTATACTAATTTTTCTGTTATTGAAAATTACTTAGGATTTTTGAGTTCATTGACTGTCTGAGCACAATTAGCACTAAGTTTGTGACTGTAGCAGGATGTAATTACATCAGGGCAACACGTACCTCCTGTTGCTATTTGTGCTGAAATGTCTGATCAAACCACTACAGAATTTCTGAACGGAAGTCACTGTCTAATGTCTGATTCTCTTTGTGTCTTCCAGCTTGCAGGGTATTTTGGGGTTTGTGTGTTAAGCTACAAACATGCAGTCATAACATTGATGTGAGAAAATCTACAGTGCAAATGGGAAGCGAGTACTGCCATGTCTTTCTTCTTGTGTAGTTTTTGTGCTAAGTACCAGCCCGTGTTCTGCAGACTTCTGCTCTGCAGCTCTGCTAATGTGCTACTGTTTGTAAGTTATTTTGATGGATGGTTGCAACTAGTCTTAAGACAGACTGGTTTACCAGGGAGGAGGAAGAGAGGGCTTCACATCTCATATTTTTTTACAAGATCTTTTTTTTTTGGTAGTTTTTGCTCTTTCAGATGAAGGAAGAAGAAAGGTGTAATGACCAAGAAGTGACTAATGTTGAGCAGAGTGTGCAAAGACTCCAATGGAAAATCAGAGACTTGAGACTGCCAGAGCCAGGTTTTGAGCAGAAGGAATGAAGATGCTGAAAAGCTTTGATTTGAGTAGCATTAGTGCTGGATAAGGGGTATTGAGCCTAAATATCTGGCTAATCTCATTGTTCTGTAAATTACTCAGCCTCTAGTACAGTTTCTCAAAGAGAAGCAACAGAAAGTTTTTCCTTTTTTTCTTTTGAATGCACTTTACAAGCTCTTTCTACAGCTGAATAATTTTAGGAGTGTTCTGTAAAAATTATGGTTCATTGGCTGACTGCAGATACGGTGTACTAATAGGTACACCGTATAGGTAAACTAGCTTTTTACCTCTAGTTGCTGTCAATTCAGAATTAATACACAATATACAAGGAACCTGAATGAAGCAAGTTGTTCCTTAGAAAAGTGAATGCTGTTTTCCAGCATGCCATTTATTTATTTAGCAAATGAAGATTGGTACAGTGTCTTTGTGAAATCTACTCTCACTGGTAGGGAACAGCAGCGCCATAGGGCATTTTTATATTACCATATTAAAAAATAGCATTTAGCAACCCACCCCTAGTCTAGTGTCTGATCAGAAGTGATGGTGTCCTTCTGAGATTTAATTCCAACAGCAGAATAAATAAGTGCTCTTTCAGATTTTAAGAGCAGTTGAAAAATACCAGCTTTTCCTCTTTGTGGTCAATTGCAATTTACAGACCTGACACTGACTGTTACTACATTAGCAACTCCTTGTAACAAGCTCAACTGTAAGGAAGGCGTTTGCTTTTAGGAGGTTTGTTGTCATTGGATACTGCAGTACTGATTTACTTTACTGGGAAGTGCTATTTTTACCGCAAGTCTGCTTCAGCCTCTGGCAGTACCAGCTATTTCAGCGCAGTTCCTGTCTCCTGCCCCTCCAGTTGGCATCTCTGTTGTCACACAACCAAATGCTGTCATTTGTTTATTTCTGCCTCCCCAAATTGCTCTGTGGCACTGCTCACCCCTAACCCGCTCGCTCATTTGTTCTAAGAGCATTTGTGTTGTCCTACTAGACTGTATCCTCCATATCAACAAGGTGAGCATTTCCTGCCTTCCACATCTCCTCAGCTTATCTGTGGGCTATTTCAGGAAAGATGCCAGTTTATTTACTCCTAAATCCTGCTTTGCTGTGTAGCCAGCGCTGCTCAGAACAGCGTCACTCACGTGGCTTTGCAGATGTCAGGAAGATACAGTGTGAAGTTGGTCTTTGTTGGGAAATGTTTGCTGCACGCAGCCTCCTTGTGCTGTGCTGTCCAGTCTCAGGCAGTGTTGATGGTGGGCCCTGACTGCCTCTTGCAGCAAAACCTCATCTATTTTAACAGCACAGCATTTTCTCTTGCACTGTGAAGCCAAGGGCCAGACGTACGCCAAGGACTGTGATCTGCCAGCCGGCAGCACCTGGCACATGGCATTGCAGAGGAGCAGAGCCATGCCGAGGGCTTGTTCACCACCATTGGCAGCTTGCATTGGAGCCACTGCTGCGTCATGTGGCTCTCTGGGAGACTCATGCTGTTGCTGTGATCCCACAGATATTCTGTCACGTGGCATGCAGAGTCCTGCAGGGGAAGAAAGCTGAGACTGGAGGGTTGCTCCCTTTGGTGTATCAGTAGCTTGTAAAAATGAGCCTCACACGTCTTACAGGAAGGGACTGGAACTTCATTCAGCAAATGGAGATTACAGCAGAGCAGTGGAAAGGTGGCTCGGGTGTGCTCTCCCCTTTTTCCTCTTCCTTCCCCACCACTAACTGAAAACTCCATTTGTTTTGGGAAATAAACCCCTCCATTTCTGCAAAGACACTGCTCTTTTCTCCTCCGGGGCAGGTAAGAGGCAGCTATCTGCTCAAGATAGGTTGGTTTCTTTCTTTTCTACCCCAAAAATAAGAATAAATACAAGAATTACCTCTCTTCCCCAACTGAGTGGGTGAAGTTGAGAAGCTGTGAGCAAAAACTGGCTTTTCTATTCTATGTGGCATTCTGAAGTGACACGATAGCTGGAAGTATGAGAACAGTGATGGTGTATCCATGCGATCAGTCACGCATAGTCGTGCACGCACCGTTGCATTATTGCGAATGGCATCTGCATATGCAGCAAGGACAAAGCAATTGCACAGCCCAAACAAGGGGGGAGGACCATTACTATTGTATCCGAGTCTGGAAATTAGGACGTGGCAGAAGCCATGTTGATGACATAAACTTAATTTAGCCCCTCTCCTGAAGCATGGGCCTATGATGTGGTGGTGGGGGCAGGGGCAGCTCTATACCCCCCTCAGATGCCACGCAGACACTCGATGGGTTTCTCAGCAAGATGAAACTTTCAGGCTGTGTGTGCAAATGGGTGCTGGTTGAGATGGGGGAGAGCCGACAGCAGTTGCAGCTTTTCCCCTCCCTAGGGTGGGCACTGGAGGAGTGAGGCGTACTTAATTGGAGAGAGTGCTTGGGGCATTCAGGGATGCTTGCAGACATTACAATGATGAGATGGGGGTCCTGCGCCAGTGCACACCTCTTCTGCTCATTCCCTAGCTTCACCCTTGTGGTGGGTTGACCTTGGCTAGACACCAGGTGCCCACCAAGCCGCTCTATCACTCCCCCTCCTCAAGTGGACAGGGGGAGAGAAAAATATAACAAAAGGTTCTGGGTCGCGATAAGGACAGGGAGATCACTCACCAATTACCATCACGGGCAAAACAGACTCGACTCGGGGAAATAAATTTAATTTATTGCCAGTCAGAGTAGGATAATGAGAAATAAAACAAAATCTTAAAACACCTTCCCCCCACCCCTGCCTTCTTCCCAGGCTCAGCTTCACTCCCAATTTCTCTACCTTCCCCCAGGTGGCACAGGGGGATGGGAAATGGGGGTTGCAGTCAGTTCATCACACGTCTCTGCCGTTCCTTCCTCCTCATGCTCTTCCAGAGCTCCAGTGTGGGGTCCCTCCCACGGGAGAACGGGAGACAGTCCTCCATGAACTTCTCCAACGTGGGTCCTTCCCACAGGCTGCAGTTCTTCATGAACTGCTCCAGTGTGGGTCCTTTTCACATGTCCTTTCCACGGGGTGCAGTCCTTCAG
>NW_009193270.1:0-59722 GCF_000690835.1 Fulmarus glacialis
GTGCCCCGCAAGGGGCTGAGCCGCGCTCTGCTGGGCGCGCCGGCTCTTCTCTTGTATCGCGGCGTTTCCCACCTCCGGCGTCGGGCCGACCCCCCGAGCCTGGGGCGGGGCGCTCCTGGAAGCTACAACGTTACCGTCCTGACGAACTGAACTGCTGCAGCTGGAGAGCAGTAAGCAGCAGAGTCATCAGAAGGCAAAATAGTAGGGGATGTGCAGCCAGCAGTACCTGTCGTCTTTTTTCACAGTACTTGTGCAGCTTGCACCAGTGCCCCTCTTGCAGGACTCTAGTTTTAAGTACAATTTCCTGAAACAACTTTAAATGTAATTCTGTTCAAGCTTCTCAAGCTTGATTAACAAGCTTTTCTGCTCATTGGCCTTTTTAACACTTGGAAACATATAGGTGAAACTCATATCTTAATAAATGGCATTTTGTAATTCATCTGAGAATTTCAGCTTGTGTTAGGTCCTTGACTTGGGATAGTGCTTAAGTTTTGTGAAGGTCAGGTTGAGTGACTGAGGTGGCTTGCCAGTGGCAACATTGGAAAGAGAAGACTGTTTCTCTAATTCCAGCCTTAAAGAAACAGTTCTTTCACATTGTAGGTGGTATTTATAAATGACAGCTCTATTGAGTTAAAAACAGTCATTCTGTTTCAGCATGAATTTGATACGGACACTTCCTGTGTATGAGTATCTTCTCACTTGCATGCTCCATCTCCTGAAAATCAGATACATATGCCCCCCTTCCATGTGTATTTTGAGTGGAAATAAAATCCAAGGTAATTTTACACCTCCTTAATGCTGTTCAGCCTCTCCACAGAATCACTGAGGTTGAAGGGGACCGCTGAAGACCATCTAGTCCAATGCCCCAGGTCAAGCAGGGTTAGGTAGAGCAGGTTGCCTAGGACCATGTCCACCTGGAAATCATTTTGTAGAATGAAAAATTGAAAATTCCATCCTTACACAAGTGGGTTTTCTATAAACACCGAAACTGTAGATTTGTGGGCAGGGACTTGTAAAATGTTTAGCTGCATATATTTGGGCTCTGTTTAATGACTGTAGGTAGTTGGTCACTATTGTAATACAAAGAACCGCCAATAGACTAAAGAGAGTTTATGGGAAATATCGGGATGCTCTTCCTAGCTCATTCACTGATAGCAACTTATGCTTCTGTCTCAATCTTTGGTTAATTGTGTGTTTTTCTTCAGGAGTGGGTATTTTTGGGGTGGAAGGGGACTTGGATTTTTTGGTGTTTCCCTTCTTATTTCAACTGAAAGAAAGAAGGAGTTTTCTATCTTGACTTGTAATTTCAACTCATGGGAAGCAAATTCCACTGCTGCTAACTTGTAGTTGGTAAACAAGGTCTTCCATTATGCTCATTATTTCTGTAGTTTCCAGACTTAAAAGGAGGCTTCTGGGAAGGCACCAATTTACCTTTGTCAAGGGATATTACTAATTGAATTAACTTTCACATCAAGGCCTCATTACAGTGTGTGATAGTTTTCTTGTGACACAGAGTGAGGTCTGCAAGCTCCTTTATATGGATTGGTTTACAGTAGTTTAATAGTAGCAAATGTTTCTGTTAGTTTGTTTAAGCTTTACTTTCATCTATACAAGAACTCATTCCTGCCTTAAAAAGGCTTAAGATGGCTTAGCTATTTGTGTTCAGTGTGTGGAATAAAAATAAGTTTTGTAATTACCAAAAATTATGTATACGTATTAATTGATATTTAAAGATTAAAATACCGTTGATGCTGATGTTCAAAACTGACTTCTTGGTAAGATCTTACATTGTGTGAAAAGTTTATAAAACTGGATTTGGAAGAAGCTTCCTTGAAAGCAGTTTAAAGGGAATTAGTTATAAACCTGTTATAATTATTAAAGGGAGCGTTTATCCAAAAGACTTTTTTTTTTTCTTTTTTTAATTTCTTTTAAATGCTAAGTGGAGATCATTGTAGGTTAGAATTATAACACTTGCAGGTTGAAAGCACTGGAGTTAGCTTTTATGTACAGACGAAGCAAATCATGCTTAACTGAACATGAAGAGAAACGAAAGATGGCTTTATTTTGCACTGTCTTTTGCATGGGGATAAAAAGCTGGTGGTGTTTAAATGTGTAGCATCTGGATGTTGGCCAGTGGCATGTAGGAAAAAAAGGTGCTGGAATAGTTCTACGCCCTTTGAAGAATATACTGAGTACATAATACAAACAAGTTGGTGTCTGTGCTTCAGAGATCCTTGTTTGCAGCCCAGAATATTAGCTTAAATTACCAGTTCGGCTGCATGTGCCAGGCTATGGGCTGGAGTGACTGGGCCTGGAGATACCTGTCTCTGTTGACTGTTGTTCAAAGGGGGTGATTCTGGCAGAACAGGCAGCTGGGAGAAATATCTTCAAACAGACCTAGCATAAATTGGTAGGGTTTGTCTGACTGTCCCTAGTTTTCTAGGAAACTCGATTTGTGTAAATTTCTATTCAGTTGCTTTAATCGGCTATTATTTCAGGGAATGAGTTTGCATACTGTCTGAAAAACAGAAAAGGTGAGATAGAAATGGCTTCCATCTTGGGGATTAATGCGTGCTACTTCTGTCAGCGTTCGTGTGTGAGTAAGTTTGTGCAATTCTGATTTTGCACAATAAAAAATATTGGTATGGTTTTTAAGGCATTAACCAGTTAATGTATTCAGATTTTTGGAGAAGCTTTAAGTTGGGAATTTTCTAGGGCTTGGCAGACGTCAAATACAGAGTTGTTATTGCCTGGTTTGGTTGGAGATCAGTTCTCTTGATCTGCTCTCATACAGCCCTCTCTTTCATTCATTTTTGTTTTCTGAGATTTTGGAAATGCATGAAAAGAAACAGCTACAGTTGTGCTCTGAAATAAGAGGTATTTTGTGTATGCTTACAAAAGAACATGTTTGGCATAGTCCTACATTTTGCCATGAAGACACATCTTACACGACTGCATTTTGCAAGACAGTCTGTCACTGGCTGATCTAGCAGGAGTGCAATGAAATAAAGCGTGTGCTTGGAAAGGTAGTAGATGATTCAGTGCATTCTGGATAGTACATTTCTAGCTTGTGCCAGTCTATTATGGAGTCATCTCTAATGACCATGTATCTTCTCTGTTTTTCAAGGGTTTTTTTTTTTAAGTTTGTAAGCCTTTCATTTGCTTCCACCTAGTAGTGCCTGTGCTGGACTTCCCAGCAAGTTCAGGTGGTTTTCTGATTTTCTCATGTGGATTATTAGTGTTAAGTGGAATTAGACTGGAATAGTCACTTGTTAGCAATTGAAAATAACAGCTTCCTGCAAAAATGGAACATTAGTATCAAGTATCATAATTGATCATTCTAGTTTTTAACAGGCTATTTACAGGTTTAACTAGACTGCTTTGTATAACAGTTATTCTCACTTTCTTAGTTTACTTTTTGTAATGGGTATATTCCCAGGGTAGTTCAGATGCCCGTTTTTTTATTTCTCCACTTTCCCCTGTAGGACAGGATTATGTTTCCAAGTTCTTCCCTTCTCCTGTCTCTGTATTTCATTTTCTTTTTAATGTAACAACCAAAACTGTGCATTACTGTGTATTTTTTACCACAAATAAACATTTTTTGTTGTAGATATTTTTAGGAAGTTTATTCTCTAATCTTGTCTACTTCGCAACTGTGTTTTGTTTTGCCTGGAAGCTCTTTTCTCAGGTTTGCTTTCAGAGGCGTATGATTCTAATTCAGGCCAATGCTTTCTGTATGAAGTGGAAAAGCAATGTTACACAAATATCGTTCCATGAAGGATCACTTCTCTCCTATTTCCCATTCTTTGTGCCTTTTATTCAACTCTATTATGTACAGACGATCAAGAGTTGATTCATGTTGGCCACCATCTGCTATTATTGTTGTTTATTCTTTTGCAAACATTTAGCTTCTAAAATATTAAAACATATAACCAAAAAATTAGCTTGCCTTATATTTTTATGACTTACAAAGTACATTTCATAAGGAAGGTGCATTGAATGTGAGGTCTCTTTTCAAAATGTACTAGTAATTTGTTACATCTTTGTGTGTAGAAGTAGTATGACATGAAGCAGTGTTTGTAAAAAGATCATCAAGAGTTTGTGGTAGCATTACAGTTCCTAATTTGTTTTCATGCTTAGAATCCAGCTAGTGAACCTCCTTTTCTAAAGGTGAAATGCATTACTTTCAAAAAAATGAAAACCAGGTACTCATATTATGGACAGAATATAGCAAAAAATATTACAGAAGACAATGTTGGTAAGAGAAGTATCTCAAAAAAGATGTCAGAAATAATGGCTCTAGTGTCTTCTCAATGATGACAGTACCTTGATATGTGCATGAGGAAGTGAGGAACTTGTCATATCAAACCCAAGGATTACTGACTCAGAACAGCGTATTTAGGAAGCAGTAGTAAAAGATGTACTATTTGCATATACAAAGCTCAGATATGTACAGAGAACTCCCCAGGTGTACAGCAAAGATACTGCTTCAGCAATTGAGGTGGTAAGTTTCTTGTGTTACGTGAACACCATGATTACAATTTATTCTCTTAACCTGTTGAGAAAGAATGAAAGGAAATGCAAAATAAATAGAAGTTCAGTTACAAGAGTGTGTTAGATAGCTGGACCACAAAATAAATCGAATGATACCTGCATGCTTTGACGTTTGTATGGCAGAATGCATACCAATGGCTTTTGATTGTCCTGAAAACACTTTAGAGGTATTTAAACCACTTTAGTAACAACACAACATACATTACATCAGTATTCAAAAAATACATGAGGTGTGAATATATAGGCAAGACTTTCCATTTCTGTGTAGTTAGCATAGGCAGTTCTTTTTGTTTAAAAGAAAAGCCCTATTTCTCTTTATATCTTTCATACTCCAACTCTTTCTCCCTGTGCAAGTGAGGAAAATGTTGAATGACAAATGCTAATCTGAATTAGTTCCATGATCATACACTGGGGGTCAAGTTTGTTGCACTTCATCTGAATCTGTACTCAATCAGTCAGAAAAAAAGGGAAGAATCCTGCCTTTGTATACCTAGGCTTGACTTGCAAATTTGCATAACGTTGCAGCTCCCGTTGATTTTGCTTTTGATGCAGCTTTTGGTAGACTGCATTTTAGTACTTGCAGTAGGAAACATGTTGGTGGGATAATTATATTATGATTTTTGTACATTTTTGGGAAGACTGTATTGAAGAAAAGGTGTAAGTTGCATTTAATCGAATGCGGTTGGAATCAAATGGTAAATTAAATCATTATTTACAACCTGTTCTGTTAAAATCCCCAAATTATCACGTCTATGAAAAGACATCAAAATAAAAAAGTTCAAATAAAGAGGAGAGCATGGGGTTTACAAGCATGTTTGATTGTTGCACAGCTACACTTTTTGTTTTCTTCTCACCTGTCTCTTGTACCTGTCCTTACAACTTTTTGCTTCTGTAAGTGCACACGTACTTTCTCTCTGTCTCATCTCGTTGATTGAGTCATGTTGCACCAATGAGGGACAGTCCATGTGTAGATGCTAAACTTCAAATATCAGGGTGTTTTTTACAATATTGTTAAAATAGCAGTACTGATTGAAAGCAAAGATACAGATGCCTAGCATTTAAATAAATGTAATAATATATATACATGTATATCTTTTTGTCCTGTTCAGTTATGGGTTTTCACAATGGTCCTTTTAAGAAATTTAAAAAAAAAAAAATACCTTTTAGCTCTGATATTACATTCTGCAGTAACTTTTATCTTCCTCTTTTGTCCTTCCTTTATCAATTTTTGCTTGTCTTTTTTTTTTCATTTGGTTTGATTTCTGGTTTGCTTTAATGCAATTCCTATGTCATCTGTTTCATTGCTACAGAGGTTGGGTGTATAGTCATTAATTACCTTGATCTTTTACTTTCTTTCTTGATACTAAAAAGGCTGTCTATTTAGGTGACCAAATAAACAATTCATTCCTGTCTTTTCTTCTTGGATAAAAATGAGACATTCTCCCAGGGTGGTTGAGATCCAATATTTGATAAGCCAAGCACAGCCTGAACGAGGAGTAGATATCCATCTTGTCTGGAACGCAACCATTTATCCATGTACGTTAATGTCATAAAATTAACAGTCCTGTTGAAGACAATGCATCTGTTAATCTCATGTGAAGTTAATTCTTTTGTAACATGGCTTTGGGCCCAAATGAAACATTAAAATCATCTTTCTAGCTCTTAATCAGGCAACTGTCATATACACATGCCTTAAAATATTTCTGCTAGATTGTTCTACATTCTGGGTAGCCTTATACTGTTTTTCTGTATTGCAAATGCTGTGTGCTTTCCAAAAATGCATCATTTTACCATTAAATTTCTTGTTAATAAAGCGGGTGTAAATAAAACAGGATTAAAAAGCACAACTGCTTTGCAGCTCTATTAATACTTGCTTTTTAAAAAAAACCTGGAAAATACATTGTGTTAGCACTGATTATACTTCTATAAATTTTGGTCTGATGTGAGTCTGAAGTTGTAAGAAGAATAGTTTAAAGGCAGTGTGTGTTTTTTGTATTTTATAATCACTTATAATATAATTTTAAAGAGAGAATTTTGTTGCATATGTACCCAATTGATTTAATGCATAGTGGTGTAACATGACCCACACACAAGAGGGCACATGAAGTCCTCTGGAATATAATTACAGAAAACCTTTTCAGTTAGGGTAAACTAATACCTGCAAAGAAAATAGTAAAATCACACCTTGAATGTGGTGCTATGTTATAATTTTTAACACTTGTTTTCTATGAATATTTTATGTATGTGCCAGAAAACTAGTCTTACCTTAAAGTCCTTTTGATTTAGTTCAGTGACTATTGTGAAGTTCTGTGACTGAAGATTAGCATTGTTGGTTAAGCTGGCTTAAAGAAAAGTAGAAAGTAATCTAACACTCGCATCATCATTTCTTTCTTACCACAGTGTATTATATTCAAAAGTTTAAAACCACAAGAATTCCCATAGTGAAGTGAAGTTCCAGGATTCAAATACAAACATTTAATGATCTGAAAAGCTTTTAAAAATTATTGTTAACGTTTGGTAAAGTTCTTTCCTGTTCACATTGCAGGTTTTATTTTGTATTCTCTCTCTGAAACAAGCACAGTGCTTCTCTGCTTCCATTTCTAAAATTTATGTACGGAATGAATTTTTTTAAAGATACATTAGGGTCCTTTGATGATTTTTTTGTCCTTGGATTCATCTTAATTTATTACTGAAGTAGCGATTTAAGTTTTAAAGACTACTTTCCCCTCAGTCTTTTCTGTACTAGTGTTAGCTTTGTAATTCTGTTTCAGAGCTTTTCACAATCATTGGAGGGAGTAAATAATTAGATTCTCTATGCATTTGGGCTTCTGTTCATCTCTCCCTTTTTCTCATCCCTCCCTTCCTAAGACAACATTTAGTGGCCCAACCTCCATTAAAAGCACTAGGTACTATCTCTGTAGATCTGTATACCTTCTGAAAATCTGTCATATGGTTTGCAGAAGATGTCTTAAGATGCCTTTAACGAGATTCTTAAGGAATTCTCTTTCAAAAAACAATCAATGCAGGCAATATTGTTTAGGCATCTGAACAGTATTGTGTAGGCATCTTCATTGTTACAAACAATTAACATTTTTAAGTAGCCACTCTGAATACTGGAAGACCACCCTAATACTATAGCAATGCAATACATATTAAAGCTAAATTCAATGTGGGAAATAAACCAGCAACTTTAGAAATAGTGATGTAATCTGACTACTTTTAAAACATAATCTTTTTGCAAATTTCTGGGTTAACTTGATCCTGGAGCAGAAGAGTATTATTTTGTTTGTTCTCTTGTTATTTCAGCTACATTCTAGACTTCTATTGAAAATGTAAAGAAGACTGTTTCCTTGGAGCGTGTTTTGGTATACTTATTCTTAAAATGATGTATTTCTGTTCTTATTCTCTATTTGCTCCTTGCCTTTTTGTTTAGTGTTTCCGTTCAACCACAACAAAAAAGCAGCTCTGTGGAATATAAAAATTACGATTTTTTGTATTTTTTTAAAAAGTTAGCTCTATTTAATGCAGTATAATATGGAATGTAGTTGTATTTGCAAGACAGCTTAGTATCTTTTTGCTTGTCTTTTCTCTGTGCCCCTCTAAGAAGAGGCTGGCTGCATCTTCTGTACACACTCCTTTAGGTACTGGGATATAGCAGGTAAACTTCCCTAACTGCCTCATCCCAAGGCTGACCTGACCAAGTGCCATCAGCCTCTCCTCCTACATTTGTGTGCTTCAGTCCTCTAGCCATGTTAGTGGCTCTCTGCTAGGCCTATTCTGTCAACGAAATTGCAATTTTTCAATAGACGACTTACAAACTTAGTTTCTTTCCAGAAGATTAAGTTAAGCTAAGTGAATTGTTAGGCAATTGGCTTATGAATATTTAGTGGAAAAAACCATGCAGTAGAAGCTTGTCAAAAGTTACAGTTGTTAAAATAATCTGATTGCTTTCTCTTACTAAACAACTGGGCTCTTAGATAATCAAGAAATAATATAAGTTTTGCTTTGTCTTTGGAAGGACTGTTGTGTTCTATATTAACTTCGTTTAATTTGCCTTTGAATTTAATTTTTGATTTTATTTGTTTGGAATTAAAAAACCCACCAAACAAAACTCTCAAGACCATCTTCAGCATTTACCAGTGATTTAATTTTTAACTCTGAGAGCATTTTAAATTTATTTTAACATATTTAAATGTACGTGAGTCTGTCCTGTGTTTTGCTCAACTTTTGTTAAATTTGGATATGGCCTCATGCAGGGTTTAAGTCTATCCCAGTCTGAACTGCCTCCCAAAGGGCGATCATATTCTGTCCCCAGCTGCCTGTTCCTGCCTCTTGCCTTGAGTTGTCTTCTGCACTTGTGTAGCTTCGTAGGAAGGAAAGCTGTGCAGAAATTTGAAGAAGAAATACACACTTCCTATTGTGGCATAACAGGCTAAGATTGGCTTAGTTGTGAATACACACCCTCACGTGTTTTATGCTTGCATGAGTCGAGTGAGTTCAGGATGTAAGTGTTTTTTAAAAATGAGTTGAAATCATTAAGTTGAAATTCAATAGCAGTTAAGTACAGAGTATTACAGAAAGAGAAATTCAATGTGCAAATAAAAAATTGGGAAAAGCTCAGAGAATTGGTTTGTGCTTATAGCGATATTGGCTCAGGTTTAATAGCGCAAACACTGAGATTTGAAGGCTATACTAAATATATAAATACCACTTTTAGCTTTAGCAATACAAGTATTTATTGTCTTTCTTGCTGGGGCTCTGCTGCCCTTGTGGATCTGTTGAATGACCAGGCTATGTAAATGGTCCTAATTTATTATGGCCAAAATGAACTGTTTTGATTCAGAGCACAGTTTAAACTTTATTTTAATAATCTGCCTATTCTGAACTAGTGTGTTGAGTGATTGGAGAGATGAAAGAGTGACCTCCGAGTGGGGGTGGGGGTTAGAAGGGGTGAGAAGCAAGTGAGTGCTTCCACAGTATAACTAGGTCCTCTTTATCCAAAACTTCAGGAAACATGAACTTAGTGAAGCTTAGAGGAAAAAAAAATATTTACAGGAAAGAATATTTAATTAAATATTATGAAAAAATGGATCATGCTGCCTAGTGAAACTGAACAACTCCCTTCTGCAGAGGTATTTAACAACAGAGGAGTGTTTCACATACTTCTGTCTTATCTCAAGGGAAAGAACTAGATTCTTCCACTGAGGACTCTTCCAGACAATATAATTAATAATATATCATATATGAGGTATGTATGCAGTAGTGGAGGCACAAAAAAAAAAGAAGAAACAAACAAACAAAAAAGATATACTTTCAGAATATTTTTAATAAATCTAGAGTTTGGATGACATGGGTAAGAAAGGCCAAATGTGGTAGAAACAACACAGTTGCCTGATGAAAATACATTTTTATGTGAATGAAGGGTAACCTGCCAAAATTCTAGTTCACATATACAGGGCACATTTTAAATAGCTCCCTGCATGTATTTGAAAATTATTGCTTTTAATGAGTATTGGGTGTGTATTTCGAGCAGTGCAAACATTTAAAGTCAGGTTATGAACTTTCTAAATATTTTAAATGAAGCAAACTAAACAAGTGTGCACAGTAAATTTGGGCAAAAATGAATAGGACTGGGCAAGAGCTGAGAGTCCCATGCCCTACCAATACTGTGGAACCCCAGAGAGTGATGTAGCAGGAGTGTTCTACTAATATCTAGCATTATTTTGTACAGCTAAATGTTTCCATATACAGAGTTCTTTAGTCTCTATTTTTCTTTAAAAATAGATATAAAAGAACATTTTTTAATGTCTCATTGCTTGCCCATAAAGCAGAGAATGCTGTCGTACTAAGAGTGTGATAGCCACATACTCTTTTGCAAATGCGTTGTGATAGCTTCTAATGAAATGATCAAACCATTCCTCAGAAAACCTGATTTTCAACTTTCACAACCTGAGATGCATATTTATATTCTCTGAAATTTCTAATCTGATACATTTTATCGACGTTTTAATGTTAAGAAGTGTCAGCAATTGAAAAAGCTAATAGGGATGTAGGAAACATCTCATTACTGTTATAAAGCACTATAGTATTATACGTGGCTGTTTCTTTACAGGACTATAGTGCTAGACAGAGTTGCAACTAAACATTTTTTTAGGACTTCTTTCTTCTAAAATTTCAACGTGGATACAGTCTTAAGAAATGTTTTTAGCAATTTTGTCTTATTTTGCTATTTTATATGATTTTGTATTGTTGCAGGGAGTTAGGCTTCTGCTTTTCAGCAGGTAGAAGAAAATGTCTACTTAACAAGCCTTCCTAATGAATTATATATACTTCTCAGCAAGGGGCTTTATCTCTGCAGTTCCACACACATATTCCCAGTGGGTTTTTGAATTTCTAAAAGAGTTTTTCATTATTACAGTCATAAGGAAATCATGCCAATAATGAATGTAGAGTTCCTGCCTCCAGAGAATGGTAGTACATAGTGGAGATACACAATCAAAGAACAGGCTTATGTAATAAATGATCAAAGCAATTACACTAATAGCAGCTTATTTCCAATTTGTCTTAAATGTGGTGTTTTTCTATATGCTATGTATGGACTATTGCTGCTGGCAGAAAGGTGCTGAATTGTGCTTTAGCGGAACTTTTGTGGATGAGTTCCTCACTAAGTTAAGAACTGTCCAGTGCAAGAATGTTAGTGGATGATCTCTTTACAGCAGAATTAACAGACAATTAACAGCATGTGCAGCATCTCTGATGCTTATTTAGAGTTCCAAGGTTGGACTTCAAGGTTCTTTTACTGCTTTTTAGCATTTACGTTTGGCCACTTACTTATATTATAGAAATAGATATGTCTAAGTTACTGGAATTGAAATTATACAGATATGACCAGTTTTAAGGTAACCTCTAAAATTGAATTTTTTGAAATAGTTTTTTTGTTTTACAGTATGTTTCTGATATTTCTTAATCTGTACAACTATACAGTAGTACAAAGCTGCCTAAAACAAACATTGCTGCTGTGCATGACCATGAAACATTAGAGAACAGGGAAAGGAAGTAATTTCATTTATAATTTCTATTCTGTTAACAGCGGATTTTTGGCATGTTATTTAGCGAGCAGTAACTCTTTGGAGGCTCCAGGCATAGACCAGGTAGTATAGAAATGACATTTAAAAATAAAATCAGGCTTTTTGTTTGTGCACATTTTTTTCCTCCTCTGAATTCAGCTGTTAGCAAATATGTTTGGTTTAGTTAGAAGTAGGTACACTATGAAGTATCAGAACTTCAATTAACATTATATAGACAGAAATTCACACTGAGGATGTGTATCCCAAGATTGACATATAAGTTCATGGTCATGTATTTCTTTGGACTTCTTCAGTGTTCTTTTTAATACAATTTCCCATCTATTGTTGCAGATTATACCATCTGAAGTCGTTATATTTAGAAACTCCACAGTTGATTAGTGAAGTTTGGAGTTTGCTGTACCTTTATAAAGTAACTCCTACTTTTAAAAAGCTAACATGGGTGAAATTATTACAAAATTAACGTTTAAATTAAAAGCATGCATGATTACCCTGGCTTAAAACTGTAGTGTGTAAATTCAGTTTCCTTCCCACTAGGAGAGCTCTAAATAGGACTATCTCAAATTACTTGAGAGACCACCTCACTTCATAGGATGCAACTTCCAGTGTGAGGCTTTAGTGGGGAAGTAAAATTATTGTTTGTAACAGAAGCATGTTTTGCACAGAAGACAGAGCTTTTTGCTAATTCATTACCAATATGAAATCATCAAGATATAGTACAAAAATACAAAGATATTCGAATGAGTGAGTCCCCAACACCACCAAATAGAATAGCATATCAGCTTCTTTGTTGCACAGTTCTAATATTTTGTAGACTCCTTAAAAATATTACATTAAAAAGTTCTTCACAGGTTCAGAAGCCAAGACACCTGAAAACAGCCATTTAAATTCACTTAGTAGAGCTTGGAGATAGAGTACCTAGTTGTTACTTGTCTCAAGTGCGTTCCTCTTGTCTATTGCTCTGTTTATAAACATGATCAGATGTGTCATCTCCACTGAACAGAGGTGTTGATCTGAAACTTTCAGCTGTAGAAAATGAATGTCCTCTCTGCATGTTTTCTAGTGTCATTGGCCTTTGTTTTCAATTGTCTCTCAAATCTCACGGATTTTATGTTTTGTATTAATAGTTTTGAAGAGGATTTATATTTATAGAATTTAATTTTTTGATAATGCTTCAATGAATTGTGGGGTTTTAAAAATTCGGAGTGAGTTTACTTGTATGGCACTATTTGTCACCTTTTAATCTGCCCTGTTAATTAATGTTAAATAAATCCGACAGTCCTCTAAAATCAAAGTAAGTGTGGTTTTGTAGGCATTGAACTGCAGCTTTACGATTTATTTTAAGGTGTTCAGAGGTGCTTCTTACCATGGTAGCTGAGAATTTAATGTAGATTAGTGTAATTAACACGTATGAAGTAAGAAATTGATCACATCTTCTAACTGGGAAACAGAAAAACAGGGATATAAAAACATAGTAGTAGTATAGCACAAATATTTATCGTTAGTATAGTACTCACATTTTATAAAATGTATCAGTATTATATTATACCTGGTTTTCAAATGAGAAAATCTAAGCAAAACAGGGATTCTTGAATCCAGTTCAGTGTTGGGTTTCTTCCCCACGAAGTTACTTTGTTTCTTTTCTCTACCACCAATACTTAGCTTATGACTGTCAGAAGTCATAAAGTTCTGGTAGTCAGAAAAAAATCCGGATAACATAAAGTTCAGCCCACAGCATTACGTACAGACATCGTAGATGCACTGCTCATGTCGCAGCATTTAGAACCTTTGGTTGCTCTACTGATATTCCCAGTTAGGTGTCAAGACAAGGACATTATTTTAATGGCCATATGCTATTTATAGACATTGCTTATTCATCAAGCTGAAGTTTGCTGAATCATCCCTCAGCCTTTCTTACAGGTCTTCCTAAATGCTTTAGTTCCACTTCTGTACTATTTTCCAGACTTCCTTAAATTAAGTAGAGAGCGATCACTATGATGATATTAGGACCCAGTATGCATTTTAGGGTACTTAATACTTCACCTTCCTCTATTGTTGTTTTTTTAAAGTCAAACTGGTAAAATACAGATCAACATTGCACATGTATCTGCAAAGATAAGTAAGCTTTGGAAAGCCACACTGAAATCACTGGGACTCTGCAGGAGCTCCTGAATCTGTTTTTGGATCCTGATACGAGTGAATTCTGAAAGTACATAGAAGTACACATCAGTTAAGGCAGTGCAAGATGCATAGTGTTTTCTTGCAAATATGTGAAGTTTGAAAGCACTCGAAATAGTAAACTGTTATGAAGAATAAGATGATGATTAAATTCGGAGAAACAGTTTGGGAAAACTCTCCAACAGAGAATAGAAAAGTATCTAGTGGAAGCAGTTCAAAAGATGCAATGAGTGTGTCTTGCGGGCAGTCTTCAAATTATTCTGAATTTGCTGGGATATTTGAGTGAAAGAGGGCCTTCTGAAGCAAGCTTGGTGCCCTGGTGCCCTATTTCCAAAAGTGCAGGAGGATTGACATAAAAGTGAAAGATAGATTTTTCTCAGCTTGTCTTCAAAGACATCCCTGTAAGAGCTGTTTCTGACTGGTAGAAAGCGCTCAAAGAAGGGAGGTATTTGCTATGTTTTGTGTGTGTTGTGCGAAGCTAGTTCAGGGAACAGTATAGATAATTTCTTGGCCTGAGTCTTTCACTTACTGATGCTAGCTTGATACCATGCCCTGCATTCCTACAAAAGAAATAGCAAGTCTTGGGGGGGGGGGGAAAAAAAGGCTGAGTTCTCCACTGTGCTGACTTTGAGAACTCCACAAAAACTGACTTTGGACACTGAAGTCTATGATGAGGCTGTGAAACTGTGAAAAAATGTCACAAGGGAATATCTGTTCACTTAAAAAAAAAACAAACCAAAAAAAACCCCAGACTTGGCTGCCTATCATGGAAGTGTCACTGAACTGGCAGGGAGAGAACTGCATGTCTTAACAGTTGCTTCTTCCTCTGATTTCTATTTCTAGTCTAGAAAGTAGACAAAAAGGACTTAAGTGAGCTGAAAGTGCATAACTTAGCTCAATGGGCATAGCAAAACAGAAAATGCATGATACCTAAACTTCTGTGATGAACTTCTGCCTGTTGTTGCAACAAATGTTGACGCATTTTAGTATTTTCTTGCTTTTATAGGTATTTGCATATTTTCCAGTGGTTACAAGACCTTTTGTTTTCTGTAAGATGCTATTATCCTGAGTGTTAATGGGTTTCCAGCTATTAAGATGTAATCATATACCTTAAGTATTTAACTATAAATTTGAAAAATCTTCATGAGCAATCTCAGAGGAATACTTGGAATGCACTCATAGTAAATTGGCTCATTTTCTTGTAATTTACTAGAAGTGCTGATATGAAAGCAGTTGTAATGCGGAAAGTATATTAATCTGTGGAGATGCATTGTAGATATGAAATTATTACTTTAAAACTTTAAGACATATGAGGTAATTTAGGCTTACTCTTGTTACTTAGACTCACAGTAGAAAAATGATCACTATCTTTTGATGTAATGCATTTGAAATAAATGTAGCAACCTTAAAAACAAACAGTGCAGTAATAAATTAAATTAGATGTTGCATACCCATGTATCTTTTCTAAAGGATTATTGTGGGTGAAGAGAGTCAACAGGAGGCCTATAGTAAAGTTTGTATCTTTCAGTTTATAAAAGCTGTCTAGAAATATTTTCACTTGAGATCTTCTCTGAAAAATACAGCCAGTGGTTCTTGACAGCAAATCCTGAAGCAGCTAGCTTGATGCCATTTTGTGGAGATACAATCATTCTTTGGCTGTACTATTTTTGATAAAAGCAACTGGACTTTAAATAACTTTTAGATTTAGTGCATTTCAGAAATGGTTGTGAAACGATTATCTGATTTATTTTGGATTTTGTGGTTTGTTTTTTTTTTAATAGAATGTGAGAAGTGGAGGAACTGCAATTAATTTCAATACTGTGATATTAATCAGAATTATGTTTGGCACTGGAGGCTGAATATCCTTGCTCTTTATGGAGACATCATATGTAAGAACTGTCTAAGGCTTTGTAAAACTGTTGCCCAATAGACTGGAACATGGAGACACAGCTAGACCCCATGAAAGATGACTTGCCCTTAATGGCCAACACTAGCTATATGCTTGTAAAGCACTATATATTGGACTTGGATGTGGATTTTAACAGTAAAGTTATTGACGGCATCATAGTTTTATTCTTTGAGACTGGGAGCCAGTACAGGAAAACCAGCAGTACTGGCAAAGAAGGCTGCCAGTCACAGTTTGATGAAACCTCTAAAATGAGGGTGTCTGAACTCTGCCACATTCCTGTGACAAATGTGACTGCCTGTTCATCTAAAACAGTATATAATGATTTTGCTGTCTGTGGTAAAGGTGAAGAAGATACTTCTGATAAAAATGGTAACCATAGCAACGAGGAACAGGCTTCTGGGATTTCTAGTTCAAAGGACTGCTATGACATAGAGAATCATGGGAACAAGGATTTTCTGCTGGTATTGGACTGCTGTGATTTATCCGTGCTAAAGGTTGAGGAGGTAGATGTTGCTGCTGTGTCAGGCATTGAAAAACTCACAAGGTCTGCCAAGCTAACTGATGCTTCAAAGGAGCTGGAAGATCTCAGGAATCAGATTGTGCATGAACTTGTGACATTACCTGCAGATCGCTGGAAGGAACAGCTATACTATTTTACTCGCTGCAGCCAGGCGCCTGGCTGTGGAGAGCTTCTGTTTACTACTGGCACCTGGAGCTTGGAAATAAGGAAATCAGGAATTCATACTCCAACAGATTTTCCTCATGCAATAAGAATACGGTACAAAACCAAACCGGAGGGAAGATCTGTTACATGGACTACAGACCAGAGTGGCAGGTATGTAACTATTAGCTGAAAGCTTTGCACACATTCATTTTAAACATAGGTGCAAGAATGTAGAATTGTGTAATGCTGAGCAACTGTGAAGATGATGAGCATCCTCTTCCATTGTTTTCATTTCATCCTTGGTTTGAATCCTGTTGCTGTGCTGTAGGAGACCAGACAAACTCTCTGCTCAAGAAACCCCAATGGACAGACCCCTCAGGCCTGTCTAAGTGACTGCATTTGCTCATTCTGAGTGGGAGTAAATAATTGCTGTGTATTGGAATAAGTGTGTGCAGGGAATAGGAAGTTATCACTTAGGGGAAGAGAAGGTATGCATGACAGGTTATTTTCACTTTAGTACTTTGTGTTCTTTTTTCTTCCTGGCTTACACAACTGATCACACAGCATAAAGATCAGTATACATAATATTTAATAGAACTGCTTCACAAGTAGTCTTTTATCAATATTGTAATAAGTTTAGAGATGCAGTCTTTTCCAGTTTAATCTCTCATAATCAACTTCTAAAATCTCCTTCATCTATTATGTAATTGATGATAGCAAATGAACTGCAAACTGAGACTGCAAGAAGAATTGGCATTTTATCTTGTGTTTGTGGAAGTACCCAGTGCTGTACAGAAATCTTCAAGATAATCTCTTTATAGGAGGGAAACTACTATCCACTCTTGACTTCTACAACTGTAATTATTTTACTGTAATGTTCAAAGCTGGATTTTAATGGCTGTTAGTTCTTTATGATACCTAAAAAACAGGAACAAAGTTGGAAGATAAGGAAGAAATTTGGTCTAATTGAATACCTGCTTTTCTTTCTCAAACTGGAGATATATGGTTACCTTTCATTTCAGTTATGCTAATAGAAATTAAGAGTCTTCTCACTGGCATCCACGTTAGGGAGGAAAATGAGGCCTTTTAAGTATACATCTGGTATTTAGATAATTCTACTGCTAAACCATGAGCAGCATCAAGTCCAGGAATGTCTCAGTCATGTTCATTACCTCTTCCCCTTTCCCCTCCCTTCCTCACTCCCCAAGGAGTTATTTTTGGTATGAGTTTAGGAAATTTAACTCAGTATATTATCTTTAGTTATGAAAATCCTGAATTTTGACTGCATGCAAAGCTAGGGCAATTGCCTGTGATCACACGTGTCCATATCTACCTGCCCCTTACTAAAGTCTTTGAGAGTAATGTTAGCAACACTCAGCTGGTATAGGACTCCTCCTCTGTGTGTTGTTTGTGTGTTTTGAGCATTTGAAAGTTTCTTTTAGGCATCTAAATCTCTAATGTCTTTTAGTTTTGACTCTTTTCCCCTTTCACTGCAAAGCATTATTCTTACTTTAGAGACATTTCATGGCAGTTGTACACAAACACATGGAATTTTATGAATCAATAATAAAGCAGGAAAAGATGGTTTGACGTGCATCAGGCAGTCTGATGGTAGCAAATAGTCTCAAGCTGGTTTATTTTCAATCTTTTGTAGGGTATTCCAGAAACTAATGCCTGTCAGAATATAAGTTTTCATATCACAGTCATTAGAATCTTTATTGCTACACTTTTAAAATCAAATTCTGTATGTGATGAACCCATAAATATAGTGGTAAAGCTCATTGTACAAAATGCTGTCATATTTTTCCTTCCCTTTCTAAAAATAAAGCCCATTTATAATGTATGGGGGAAGTACTATTACATTATATTCTCACAGGGGAATTCTTTAAATTGTTCCAATTTATGCATATGGTGCTTTTTTAGGCAGATGTCAAATCCTTTCCAAGAGGAGTCCATAATCTATGGTTCTAATCCCGAAGAAAAGTGAAGCGAGTAACAAAGTACAGGCATTGTGTTGCCACTTCCAATATGTTTCCTCTAATTTAACACTACTGTAATGTTTTGAAATTTAACCTATGCACTATTTTATAAAGACTTCCATTTTATTTGTTTTAAACAATGATGTATTGTAATACACAAAAAAATTAGTTAAAGCAAAGCTTTATGGGATGAGTTTAGGCAAGTTGAGGTATGTGTATGCAAACCTGATGTTTGCACAGCGGGGCACACTTCTGTTTTCAGTAGAGGAACTGAACATACGGAATTTCAGCATTTCCCTGTTTGGGCTTTTGATACTAGCAAATACATTAATCATCAAGAAGGAAGGTTTTGTTTAGTCTTAGAACATGTTTTTTGTAATAATATGCTTTTGGGGGCCTTTATGCGGAAATGCTAAAAAGGGGACAAAATAGAGGAGTAGAGTATGTGTGTGAGTATATATGGATATGCAGATATATATACATATATATATAAATATAAACACTTTTCTGCCTCTCCAGAAGTTATACTCACAAGGACTATATCAGTTCTTAAAATTGGCAGGTAACTTTTAACAGTGATCAATAACATAATTATTACAATAGAAAAAAAAAAGTGTTGGTTATAATGTTTGTAAGTTACAATGTTTGTAATGTTTTTCAATTGTTTACTAGCACAATACAGCACTGGGGTTTCAAATCACGAAGGTAATGTTGCAGTTTTAACAAAATTATGGTTTTGTTTGAAGTATTCTCACTAATACTAAGTATTATAACATTATTTAAAATAAAACCTTATTTTAGACACTATAATAACCACTTTGTGGAGGGAATAATGTGTATAAAACATCTTTCATTACTGGGAAGGAGAAACTTTTTGCCAGCCCATGGATGTGTTTAAGCAGTTTTGCCTAACTCTTAGGAGTATGTTGTATATGACAGTGTTGAGTCTGCATGGCTACCAGCGTATTTCAAATTAAATGCTTTCTCATGATCATTGCTGAGAATCTTTATTCGTTAAAATATCCTGGGATCTCTTCATTGTTTAAGAAAAGGATTAAACACATTTGGGTTAAAATTAAAGAGGTAATTTTCCTAGCAGATAGCCTTGCGAATTCACCTCTAATGGGAGATTCCTCCCACCTTTTTTCTGCCCTACTTATTGCCACTTCTAGTGCTGTCATAAATTAGTTAATGATTTTGTTGATATTAATGAGTGACTGGAATGGAACTCATTTCCTCATTGTGGGATTAGGAATGAAAGAGTATCTTTGGTATGAAAGACATCAATGAATGACATTCCATGACACTGAAACCTTTTAGTACTGGGTCCTAATCTTGTAAGCTACCTGTGCACTGTTTACCTTGGCATACATGAATCGGTCAGGACATGCATTTATTTTTTCAGGTTGAGCCCTAGATATTAGATACACAGAAAGGGGATGGATTGAATTACTCTGAGTGTATGATTTTCGTGAGAATGCTATGGAAAAAGTATATTCTTAGAAACTATTAAAGAATGATTGAGCAGTTTTGGGGAAATGCTCTAGAAGGAATTAACCTTGCGCTAATTTTCCGAAGTGGGAAATACTGGAAAACGTGAAATGATGTCCTTAAAAAAATGATTGTGATATCTTGATATTTATTTGACCAATTTAAATGTCTTTCTTACCTTTTAAAAATATTTTGTACCTGTCTAGTTGATTATCTTTATGCTATCTTGTTATTAAATTAAAATATCAATGTATTTTTAAAGAATTCAGGAAGTATTTTTGCCTTTATGAAAGCTATGAAGGTGAATACAGCAAGCATAAATGTACAATTTGGTAGAAGTGCTAATGCTAGCATATGTTCTGTAATTAAATGCTTCTTTTCAGATGCAGCTGTATCACAGACATCACTGAACTGCATGGTTCCTCATTTGTTATAAATAATCTTGCATTTCTGTAGTGTGCAGCTGAAGTACCTGAGGTAGATAGTGATTAGGAGAATATCCAAAGAGGTGGTACCTAACGTAGCGATAAAACAGACCTTGGTTTCCTATTTAAATAATTTGATGTTACTGATTCTGCTGAAACAGCAAAGGACTAGTAGAAAAGTTCTGCGGAACCTATTGTGATCTGTTTTGTGGACCTGTGTCCAGAGTCCGTGTCAGGCTGGATCTCACTGGCATGGAGACTGGCACAATTTTTGTCTGCAGATAAAAAAAAGAGATTTTATCTTTTTTGAAATTGGTTGTTTCAAGCCTGCCTCTCCTTAAGACACATATGTTTTGAAATGTAAATAATGTTCGAAGAGAGTAGTTGCAATTGTTCAGATGCATTGGTGACAAGAGCTATTATTCATAAGTTTGGGTACTTCTGAAGATAAGCTCTTGAAAAATCATACTCTTCTTTGGCACTGTAGTCAGACTGTGTTATGTAGTATGTTGCATACAGTAAGGACTAAATAAAAACTGTATAAAGGTATGCATAGCAACATCAAAAATTTTCATTTTTTACTATTTTAACATTTAGTTCATAGTTGATATTCCCTTTTGAAATTTTCATAAATGTTCTAAACTTGAGATTTTTTAATAAATATTCAGGGTAGTGAAAACATGCTAAACATGTTTCTTGAATATTTAGCTAAAGCTTGAAGTTGGAAGTGAATTCTTGAGGAGTGATCTCTAGTTTCCAGGAGGTTACACATAGAAGTCCTTACTTAGAACATGTTTGCAGTAGGCCTGCAAAAAAAGAGGGTAGTTGTACTGATTCCTAGGCTGGATCACACAGTTTCTCCAGACTTAAGTCTGAAGTCTTTCTGATTACCCTTGAAGTTCAGCATAATGTTTTGTATTTGTATTTTCTGTCTCCAAAGCATATTAACAGTATAGAGTCAACAGAGCTATTTTGTACTAATGAAAAGAGGAAAGGAGGAAGAACTAAAAAGGAATGTGGAAGAAGCCTACCAAAATACACTTGCTGAAAGAGACACTCTTGACCTCTCTAAATCTGGATGCTGGTTCCCTCCACCACTAGTATGATGGCATAGGTGTGTGAACAGCTGAGTGATGAGGCATATTAGAGAGCTAATCTGATTGAAAATAAGCGGGGGGGAGGAGAATGCCTTATAGGAATTGTTTGGAATATGCTACTGAGGTTAGTTTGGAAAGTAGAGTTATCTGTTTCACGGGTAATACAGGTTTGTGCCAGTGTAACGCTGTATCTGTAGCCTTTATGGAGTCTGAGGCATCCATTCAATTTTCATAATATATTTGATATTTTCAAAGCAAATTTTTTCCAGGGTAGAAATTGGAAAAATTAGTCAGATTTTCATAGTTTCAAACTGCAAATTAGAAAATGTGTCATGAAAATAGATGTTTATTTTTCAGTGGCGTGAGTTAGCATCATGCATTTACATGTGCTTGGATGCTGGAAATGCAGGAGGGGAATAAAGAGCTTGTTTTTCTTCATGGGCAAGGCTTGGGGGAATAAGATGCTCCAGAATCCAGGCAAGTCACAGACTAAATCCTAAGTGGCTACCATCAGTTGTGGGGAATTCTCTCCTGTTATTTTGTGTAATTTTGTTCCCAGTGATGAATATTTATAATTGAGTAATCAACGAAGCAGTCTGAAGTTTGTTGATTACTCATGTCTGACACAGTGATTTCTAAGGAAGAACAAATGGTGTCAGGAATAAATGGAGAAGGAAAATAAAAATAAACAAAAAAATAGTAGGCAGACCTTGAGTAGAAAATGAACTGATTTGATATTTCTGGAAATGTGGATGGCATCAAACAAATATTTCTAAAAAATTTAAAATAGCTCCTCTGAATTAGTTGGCCTAACCAAAAAGTAAGACCATGTGAAACGGGGGTTTTTTAGTGAACTTAATACTTTTTCAGAGTTACAACAAGTTTCTTGGCCTGGCAGGGCAAATGACACTCAGATGTAGGTGGAGTAAGTGGATGCCTACAGCATAGGACAGAGGAAGGAAGAGCTGGGCGCTCACAGAGGCACTGCATACAGGAGTACCAGGGGCAAGGCTGATGGTACTCCTTCAAGAAGAAGGAATACAGAAGGCAAGTTGCTTCACTAAAATGTGCCAATGAGAGGACCATACCAGATCAGAGGAGGGTAGAATGAAACAGTATTATGAAAATACCATTATCCATATAAACAATAAAAGTCTAAATGTTTTAATTTTCAAAACCAAAAGGGAGGTGAAAAAACAGGAGATTAAAGAGCCAGTAATAATGGGGAATGAAGAGTCAAACCAGCACTTGTGTGTTTGTTAACTGGCTGGCCAAGAAACCAAAACAACCTTTGATTTCAGAATAGAGCTGAGAAAGTCCAGCTGTATCACAGTTCATATCCATAGGAAAACTGTCTTCTGTTTTTAAAGACAGAGGCTTACAAGGGGTTATATTTTTTTGTTCACTGCTGTGGGAATAGAAGAATTAGGAAATCTCCTGTTTTCTCTGCCAATAGTCAGTTATTTCCAATCTTTACTACCATTTAAACAGGAGCTATGGCTATGAAATTAAATTTTGTTTAAACGCCGTGAGGTGGTACTTCCTAAGGTGTTACAGAAGTAGTATTAAAAGATGTACAGGGAATGGAATACCTAAAGGATTGGTCAGATGTCTGACTTCAAATTTAGGAAACTTTCTCATAACAACATTGAAGAAGCTGTTAAGCGTATTGCATTTGCCAAAAATACAGGTCAAAGCAAGTGAAAAAATCCTTATTGTTAGAGGCACAGTGGGAGCACAGTAAGTATTAAATTGATTTACTTTGGATGAAAAAGGTATGCCCTGTCTTAACCTTATTATCCTTGCTTCCCAGCGATGGCTGTACCAAAAGATAAAACTTCTGAATAGGAGATTGTGCATATACTATGTCTAGAAGAAGGACTGATATACCTGATGTGGATGACAAATTAGTGGACAAAAGTCCAAAACATTTACAGTGAAGTATCAGTTTTAGAAATGTAGCTATCCAACTGTTAGAAAACTAGCATCAGAGTAACAGAGATTACTGGAGAAGTCAGTGGAATTACCCATCTCATAATCATATTTAGTACTTTTAAGTTGGAGAACGGGTTGAAAGGGGCATGGGTAGTTATTGACTGGTGTTTTATTCAGCAGAAAAATGAAAACAAGAATACCTGCTCTGTTGGAATCTGATGACAATCACTGGCACCTTGCAGATATGTAAATCAATCAGGCAGAACAAAAAAGTTGGTGTGATTTAGGTGCCAGGAAAACCTGCTGCTTTGTGGAAATGACACTGTAATTTAGAGTAAGAAACAGCTGCAAATAGCAGTGGTTTTACAGGGAGTGGCCTTGTAGTTGCAGGAGGTTGCCACCTTACATCCTTATGTGGAAACAACCAAGAAATAGGGAATGTATTTTTTCACATACAGGAAAAGGTTAGAGTTGCTGAGCTGGGCATTTTCCTTGAGAAACCTTCAAACAGGCACTAACCAAAGTAGGTTGACATGGCTGAGCCTTAGGACATGATTCAGGTGTTTGATGGCAGGTATCTCAAAGAAGACCTGCAGATTCCTGTTTGGAGAACAGACTATCAACTGAACATTTATTATTAGCTATAAGGTAGTATCTTAATTTGTTATTATAATTTATATGCTTACATGGGAGAGGGAGATCTGCCAAGAGCTGGTTTGAACTGGTTTTGTTAATGTTATGAAAATATATGGAATACTGATGAGTTAGGATTGCATGAATCAAATTTGCCTCAGAATCCTTGGCTGTGGGAGATTACTGAACAACAGACAGCCCTGAGTCTCCTCTTGGAGCAAAACCAAACACCACCATAACTAGTGCTTCATTTCTCCAGTAGCATGGATTGTTGATCACTGGGAATTACTAGTCATAAAGTTGGCCAGATGAGTGACCAGAGACATATTTTGTGTTTTGTGGGTGCTTGTTTTTTCAACGTAACAAGTAATTAGGCAAATGGTCTGTGTTCTCTGCTTATCTTACTTTTGCTGTATTCAATTTCCTTATCTCTTCCAACCTATGGTGGCAAAGATTATGGCTGGCATAAACAACATATTACATAAGTAGATGATTTGAACATTACAAGACCATTAAAAGTGAAAAAGAGTGCTGGAGAGGATACATAGTAGGAAAAAGGAAACAAACTGTGAAGTTTCTTGCTAGCAGTGGTAGGGATAAATCAGAAAAAAAGGCAAATTTTTTATCAATTGACAAAAGCAGCCTAAAACTAACTATTTGTCATTGCTATTCTTTGATGTACCTTGCTTAGCCAGTAAGTTTTCTTCTTCTGGATCATGTGAAAAATCTCATCCATATCAGGATAAGAATTATATTTCTGGTCCTCTTGCGTGCTGGAATTGTGCTGCCTGACCCAGAACAAAGAAAACTGTCAGCTGCAGTGGGTGTCCTAAAGTAACACTGCGCTATTACCACTGTAAGAAATTACTGCTGTAAATGAAGTATAAAAAATTAGCAAAGTAAAACATGATTTGTCATGGGAAGCAAAAAAATCCGTGGAGGTATGTTTTAGGGTGAGAAGAAAATAGATTAAAAATTCCAGTGAAAGAAGAAAAGATGAAGAAAAAACCATGAGTTCACCTTATAAACACTTCTCTCTAAAGCAGAACAAGAGACTGGTCAATGTTAACTGACATCTCAGTTGATGGCATGCTGTCAGTCAAGCCTCCAGGTGATCTTGCTATGAATGTATGAATATCTAATTAAAAGCTGATGTAATTGTTGTTCTGATAGTTTCCTCTTGAAATTTAGAACTCGTAGGTTTCATTACTATTTTCTGAGCAGACTTTGACGTATTTGAATACCTTTTGGTTTGAAATAATAAAGTTATAAGTATACCTGGACAAAAATGGTATTAAAACGGGTGAGGAGTGGAAAGGAGGCGTAGTTTTGAAGAAAGGATTATGTACTTGACCAGTCTTTCTCCGCTTTTCTAACTCCCTTTCTACTTGGGCCTTAATTGTAGAGACTTGTGACCTGCCTGTGTATGTATTTTAGCATTAAAATGTTTTAGGGAAAACAGTTAGTTACGTAATATGTATTATTTCTCATAACGAGAGGCTTCCTAGTCCAATATGAAAGCTATTGGACTGGGAGGCTTGAAACTAAGCCTGTAGGTGCAGCTTGAACACTAGCACTAAGCAAATCTGTTCACTGTGTTTCGTTCTCCGCATCTGCAAAATGGTATTGACATTATTTGTAAAATACTTTGTGGTCTGCAGGTAAAAAGTGCTCTCAGAGTGAGATAACATTAATGGTCTTGGTAGTGGCTGTTCCATGTTACGTTTGTATTGCATTTGACGCAGCGTTGCAACGTTCTGCTTAATTCTGTTCTGCTAGCCCGTTTTCTCAGTCTTCGTGGCATTCCCCTCTAAAATTTCTTCAGATTATGAAACTCCCCTATATTGCTTTTAAGACTGGGTTGTACCAATGGCACCCAGCAAAACAGCCTTCACAAATGCATGGTACATCATTGGTAAAATATGTTTATCAGCAGTCAGTAACCCCACCTTTCCTCTCATTCCTATCAACTCTACTAGGATCTCTTTTTATAATTCTGTGTATTTTGATAAAGTTTTCATGAACAAGGAACCATCCCTTCCTCCCCATCCCCTCACAGCACACACATGTTTTAGGGTAAATAATATGTCCATTATCTCTTGCCTAGCATTATACAGAGGAAGCAGGATCTCCTAGGAGGTGAAAAAGCAAGCTCTTCCTTTTTCTTGTGAATTCACAGCCATGCACTGTTTCTTTTTCTGGGAGAAAACCCAATTATTTTATGTACATCAGAGTTGGTTACAGATTCAGTTTTCAGAGATTAATTCCAAAGAAATTAAAGCTAATTAAAGATTTATACAGATTAGTGGTCTTTTACATTTAGCTGTGCATTGTGTTTTACTGGGTAAAAGATAACCAGTTGACTTTCTCACCACTGCAGTTATCTATTGAGCTTCACTGAATATCTATGTCCTACTCTATTCACTCTGATACATGGCAGGGGGAGCCAGATTATTTTCTTTTTCTGTTTGTATGCATTAACAATAGGCCTACTTAAACTGCAGTTTCCCTCCGTATTTTACTGAAAGATCAGCTGGCCTGCATTAGTTAAGCCACAGTAACTTGATTGTGCCATGGACAGCTCTGGATCCAATAGCACAGATAGCACTTTTGACAAGAGGGCAAAAATAGCTTCAGAATATTTTTCATCTGTGGCCGTCAGTATCTGCAAGCTCTTTCCGTCTGTGTAGTTTAGAATTGGCTTTAGGGAAGGAATAATTTGAATGGAGGAGCTGTTTGGAGGGGAGTAAACAAGAGGCTCTGGTCTTAGCCATTGCAAAATAGGTTTTGCCCTAACAACTTGTCTCCTATTTTCCAAAGTGTTTTGATGATTTTCAAACTCAAGTTATGAAAGATACTGATCAGAATATTTTTAGCCTCAAGCATTCACAAAATAATTGTTGTGCACCCAGAATATTGGCTGTAAATATCATAGGTTTTTAAAAACTAAGTGCAGTGAAGTGATGCTTTCAAGATTTTCTTTCTTTAGCTGGAAAAACCTACTGACTGTGTTTGTTTTATATAATTTATATTTGAAAACTTAGCTTTTTTTAAGCTGAGGGGTAGTGTTATGCAATTACTAGGAATTAAGATAAAATTGCAAAAAGCAACAAAAGAAGTAAAACAAGAATTATTACATCTGTGCGCTAGCAATAGCAAGCTAGAAGGAGTTAATGAAAGGCCTTGTTATCTCCCCAGCTGTGGCTAAGCTGCTAGTAAGAAATTGGCTGGCATGAAATACTGCAGCTGAAATTGGAAAGGGGCAGTAGATGAAGAGGCTGCCTAGCAGAGGGTTAGAGAAACTGCAAAAAGAACAATACTACAAGGAAGATTGCTATGTGAAAAGCAAGAAGGAGGCTGAGGCTGATAGGGAAGAAATGCTTTCTTCTCATTATATGCCCTGTGGTTCGAATTCTGAAAGGCAGGTGAGCTAGCGTGCATTACCTTACTGCAAGAAGAAATGTAAAAATGTCAAGTTTTATTGAGGCTTGGACTAAAGAAGGCTCAAGGCTAGATCTACTGCTCTGAGTTTGGATGAGCCTCCAGGTTGTACAGAGAGATGGGATTAATGATAATGAAAGCACTACTATGATGACAACAGGGAGGTGTCACAGGTGTTGGTGAAGCCCTGCAATGGCATCTTCAGAAGATACTCGGAAGCCTTCTTGGGCCTTATGTGTTCATCTGAGAGCTATTGTATGAGGCTGGAAGGCTCATGCAGAAGCAGGAGAGGGGAAAGACTGGAGTTAGTCTTTTCTAGTTTATGTAAAAATTAGTGTGGCAATCTTGCTTTCTTCATTCTGTCTTAAATGACTTAGATTGTACTTTGATTGGTTCATCAGGTTTGAAACCTACATAGCCACGGTCAACAAAAAACCTCAGTACAACAGTAAGTTTGATTTTTGACAGAAAACTTAGTTCGGTCTTTCTTATTGTAACTCCAACCCCAATCTCTTTTGCTTCCATCTAGGCCATGTGTTTATACGATGGGATCGCCAATAAACAACAGAGCCCTTTTCCCATGCCAAGAACCACCCATTGCCTTGTCAA
Source organism: Fulmarus glacialis (assembly GCF_000690835.1). Classification (NCBI taxonomy): domain Eukaryota; kingdom Metazoa; phylum Chordata; class Aves; order Procellariiformes; family Procellariidae; genus Fulmarus; species Fulmarus glacialis. The sequence goes on from NW_009193270.1 coordinate 28,001, forward strand.
CATGGCAAGCCTCAGTCCGAACAGCTGCAGGCTTTGTTGTGTTAATGAGTGGTGAAAACTCAGCAGAACCAGTCCAGCTTCGAGAAGGTGAAATATATATTCTATAGCAAATTATTTTAAATAATTTTATAATTAGAAATATAGCTTAGTAAATATATGATTTTGAAAGAATAAAGTTCCTAACCTTAAAAGCACTTATATGTCTATCTGTAATCTCCATGTCATTCTATGGAAAAGTTACCTGCTCAAGGCCTCAGGATAACTTTGTAGGAATTCAAGGCATCTACATTTCACTGTGTAACTTCTACTTACTTTTTTCTGTGTTTTTATTCCTTCTACTTTTTCCAAACCGAGACTTCACTAGTCATAAACTGGGTTTGTCTTAAACACTGCAGTTGAACGTTTCATAGATGAAGTACCTTATCAGGCTTTTGTCAACTTCAGGCCTTAGTAGATAATTAACTTCCAGTTGTAATTCTCCAGTCCAAGTGCAGCTCAGCATGCCAATGATTAGAAGCGGTCATTGTGTCATATCTGTTTCCTGAAATACATGGAATAGATAGAGAATATCAGGTCAGTGCCCTGAAAATCTGGTCTTTGGGGTTTTTTGGCATTGGTAGATCATACCTTGTGCAACTCTAAGCAAGCAAGCATTTTTCTTCTGTGTTGGTTACACTTTATTCTCTGAACCTCTGTCTGGACAGAGAAGGAAGTTTTTAAGGCAGTTCTACACATAATAATACAAAGTATGTCTTGCTTTCATTAGTTTTGAGATAATCTGTCAAACAGGGTCAGTATTTTCTAGTGTAAGTAGTTCTGATTAGAAGTAGCGTATAGGAAAAGGTTAGAATTAGGTGCTTCTGGAAAAAAAAAATCTTCTGTTTCCCTTTAAAGAAGCAAGTTTATTCTTGAGGAAAAAAAAAAGAATGAAAGTCTCCTTGATTTGAGAACCATCAGTTAATCCATTTGCATGGAATTGTCTGGTTATTTTTGGCCATATGTGAAGCCTGTTTCAAGCCTTGTCTCTGCTGTTGAAACATGGAAAACTGCCATGATGAGCTGCTCAGCTCACTTGGGCAATAATGCTTTCCTGTCTCGGCATCAAGAAAGCAAGAGCAATCTTGACTTCAGACTAGGAGAACAACTCTGCCATCATTGTTTAATTAGTTTAATCCACACTTTGCTAATGAGTTGTGGCCTGTCTGTCCTTCAATGGTGGCTATGTGGTTTGAAATATTAAGACGAAGAAGGATGCTTTTCTGAATTTCTAGAAATAGAAACCTTGGAAAAAAATTCAGGCAGTATAAATTGGCATAGGTCAGTTAAAATTGATACTCTCTTAGACCAATTAGCTAGTTGAAAAGGCTGTATTGTGAAAGAATTATTTTCTCATTAACATTGTTTCATCATTCTAGTTTAAAACACTTATTAAAAATTTATACTTGAATGAAGAAAAAAAAACCTAGCTGTGGGGAAAACCGTTTTTAAGAACGATATCAGGGTACTATATTATTAATGATAGCACTGGGGCTTGGTCACCCAAAGTCAGCCTTGTCACCCTGTGGAGGACAGAAGGGGCTTTTGTTTAAATCCTTGTAGTTGTTGCAGTGGGTCCGTTTATGTTGGTAATTCATGTGTCAGCTTAAAGCTTTGTTTGTTTTGGTTTTTGGGGTTTTTTTTAAATTTTCCAAAGACTAACCCAGTATATTTCCTTTCCTAAGAACTCTGTGAAAGCAAGAAATACTGTAAGTAGTGTTTAATGGAAAGGCCAGTAGGGAGGAAATGACTCATTTTAGCTTCACTGTGCTAATGAAGTGCTGAGTGAAAAGTGTGAAGTGAACTGGGAAGAACCAAATGTAGCGTTAAAGCTGCGTCCTTTAGGAGCCATGTGACAATGGCAAAGTTTTGTGCTGAACTTTACTGAACTGAAGAGAAGCAGCAGGAGCACCTACTGTGCTTCTGTCCTTACAGTTTTCCTTCCGCCTCTCCTCAAGATGGAATTCCCAAGAATGTGGAAGTTTCTGTTTACGGATCTGTGCAGCACATACAATTATTTATGCTAATTTTGATGTCATGATGCAAGTGTTACTGGGTTTCTTTAAAGGTAATAGGCATTGTGCTCCAGTAGCTCTCAAAGACTGAATCATGGGTGAGACCCTCATTATCTTGGTGCTTATATATAGCTGGAAATGACAAATCAGTGTTAGAGAGCTTGGAATGGTAAAAATTTACAAACGAGGTACGGAGGAAGGAAGGGAAAGGAGCAATAGTGTGAGGAATGTCTTAAAATATCAAACAAACCCACGGCTGAAGTGCTAATATGAAGCCTTAAATAAATTCTCAATGAATTTAGGAATACAAATTCATTGGTTTAATTATTAGGACTTTTAGGAGTTAAAAAGTTCAAAATGGTCTGTAGTGTTAAATGACCTGTCCCACATAGCTCTTGTTGTTAGGCAATTATGGAGGGCATATGAAATCTATACAACTTAAAATTTTGTCTTTACATTTATAAAATACACCTAAAAGCCTTTCAGGGTGGTTTCAATTAAAATAACTTTTCTTTGCCAAATTATTTACATACAGTATGCTATTGCTGTGCTGCATATTTATAAAATCATACATAACTGGCAGAACACGAAAATATATTTTTTAAAATGCAGTTTCTTGGAAAGAACAAGCATTTTGGCAAGCAATTGTGTATGAATTTATTCTGAATAGAATTACAAGTTAGCTGAATATTTTTTCCTTTACAAGTCGTATTTATAACAAGTGTGCAGGCAGACAATAAGAGAACAGCAAGCAAGGATGATACTTTGATGCTTTTAAAGAGAGATCTGCATTCTGCTTCACAGACCTACATCTCTAGAGGCTTGGATGCTGTGATCCAGTGCATAGCTAGACTAGGTGTACTCGCATGCACAGTTTCCTCATTTGCCACTTATATTTGCAGGTTTTGGTTATAGTGTACTTCCTCCCGTATGTGCAGTTTTTGCGCTCTGCCTCCTACAAAACTATGGCTCATCCTGTCACTTGAAATAAAGTGAGGCCACGTTTGTTTGAAAATACTGATACGTCACTTACTCAAGTACAAACGGTAACTATTCAAGTATGACCTAAAAGTGCTTAAAAATACTGTGCATTCTTTATGGAGTACTTAGAGAAGAAAAATTCGTCAGAACAATGCAATTGACAATGCCCTTTGGGAGAAAGCTTTACAGGGAGCACCCGGCGCGCACGCACGTGTGGGGGGTGTGTGTGTGTGTGATGTGAGCCATTTAACCATTGGATTTATTTTTCAACACTTGTCAGTTTTACTTTCCTTCAGCACATTACTGTAACACATAGAAGGTGCAAATATATTTAGTCACAAACACCTTTACATTTATTTTGATTCATGTTCAAGAAGTAGATATTCAACCTTTAAATGTGAAATCGACTGGCTTGCTTTTTGTGTGGTTACTCTACCATTATGTAGTCCTTGATCTTGTTTTGCCATCTCTGATTCCAGCAAGAAGGTGTATTCTGTTACTGAGAGGAAATACGGTGCTAGAGAAGCCACTGCTACTGCTCTGTAGCTAGCAGCAACAACAGTTGCTTTTGTTTGTGCTCCTCTCACTTTTCACAAGGCAAAACAAAAGAGTCCAGTACTTGTGTTGATTGATCTCCAACATATATCAGGAACTACAGCATGGGAGTTGACAGCTCATCACATGCTACTCATCCTTCTGAGCCAGTGTTGAACTAATGCTCTGGCATGAATGTGAGAGTGCTCTGTGGGAAATTCTGGCTTTCAGATGAGATCAAAGATCTCTACAAGTTACAAAGAGTTTCAGAAAGCTGGAGGGTTCTTAATCCTGGTGCTCCAGCCAAATAGTAGTTTTGGCATTATTTAGCTGTAGTTTTATGTATTAGAGCTAGCTCTTACTTTGTATATCAAATGCTGTGTGGGACTCTCTCTCTTTTTCCCTAAAGGTAGCTGAGTTTTGTGGGTTTAGTAAATCATGGACATCATCTGTATTTTGTGGTGTTTGTATTTGTGTTAGTGCAAACAATTTGAGGGAAAATATACTAATAAGTAAAAATGCTCTTAATGTTCTTGCATCGGGCGTTAACAGATACTGACTCTCAGGTGTTTCCTCAGTTATAACGGACCCCACAGGACTCAAACAATTTTAAGTTTCAAAGATAGCTAAATGCCTTAAAAATTCTAGGAAGTAATTACATCGTTCATCATTATTATTTCAAGTAGAAGAAATAAACAGCCTTTAAATTGCTCTTTTGCACAATTATAAATGGATTATAATTTTCTACCCATGTTAAAGGTAGTCCTAAATTTTGCATGGGATGTTTTCCAGATATACCTCATAGGATAGGAGATTGTTGTTGCATGGTTTGCGCAGTTATGACATGATAGATTTGCTTTGCAGAACTGAAAAAAAAGTATTTTTTTGAAAATTATTTTCAAAATTACTTATAGAGAACATATTTTGAAAGTATTTAATTGTCTAAAATAATTATGCGTAGGAATCAAGTTGCTTTTAAATTAAGTCTGGTTGTAAGGAGAGGGTATAAGCATTACAAATAAAAGGATTGGGGTGCTCTTCCTCTATTTTTCCCCATGGACTAACCCCAGCCTAATCTCTTGTTCTTCCCAAGGTGTCATTGCTTAGTCCAAAAATGTTTTTGTGGTACAAAATGCTGCTTTTGGTAAAGAAAACATCTTCCCGTTTCAGCTGCACTGTTTTCTCTTACCCTAGAGGTGGTGCGGTCTCCAAGGCAGCCACTGGAAAGCAGAGGGCAGCCAGGAGAAGGGGAGAGGAGGGAAAAGTAGAGTGGAGCTTGTGATCCCAATCTATGCCCTGGGATAGATCTGAGGTTACAGATGAAAGAAAACAAAACAAAGCCCACTGACCTGAAGAAAGTTAAAGAAAGGAAGTGAAGTTACGGAAGAAAAGGGCAGACTGGGAGACAGTCTTACCAGTAGTGAGAGGAGAAGACAGAAGATAAATGAGGGTAGACTGTTTGAAACAGTACCTCATGGTGCTTGCTGTAGAGACCATTTCAGTCACTGATCAGTGAATGCACTAAAGAGAGAACTCACTTGTCATGCTAGTGCACGTGATTTCAGTTGTTCAAGACAAAACAACTCTAGGATAAATATATAGTTATCCTACACAATTCTAGAGTATGAATGCAGAAGGCATCTAAAAGCCCTGCAGGAAATGGATTGAGCCCCAGTTAAGTGTGTAAAGACAGTGTAAGTCTTGGGTCTTGTTCTGGGAGTATCCAGAGTTCGTGTGGTCTTTATAACGCCTGCAAAATATAAGGGCCTTGGAAAAAAAAACAAGGATCTGTATGTTAGTTGCTTTTCTTTTCTTCAGGAAATCCTAATTTAGAAAACACGTACTAACTTTCTTTGTCTTTGGTACCTTCACCCTTTTGCAAGGTTTGCTCCAGCTCTCAATAGCATATGTTTGTTGCTAATTCATGTAAATTTCTGAATGCAGTACGTGCTGTTCTTCTCTCTGGACTGCTAAACTGATTCCCCATTCATTTTGACATTCTGTTCAAGTCACCCTTGTTTTTAAGAAAACTATGGTCTTGCTTGCTCTAGCCTATCTCGCTAAACTTGTTTCTCACTGTAACCCTTTCTGCTCCCTCTGTTTCCATAGCACAGGCTGACACCCTTTCCTTTTAGACAGTCTCCTCACTGTTGTGAGAGCCTTCTCCTTTACACCTCCTGCTGTCTGGAACAGTTTTCTGTGACTGCCTTTTGGCTTTCATGCTTGTTTCAGAATTCAGTTGAAAACACATTACTTTTTTTCCGTTACAATTCCTCAAATTTCCACTCTTCCTCTGCTGTTATTTAACTCTTCAGGTTTTACAATTAACATAACTGCATGGAGCATTTTGTAATGCTTTGTGTATAACAGATGCTATACAAAGTGAAGTATTGTAGACTACCTCTGGGCCTTCTCTTGTATGCATTTAAGTCGATGGTAAAGCTGCTGTTAACTTCAGTTAACAGGTTTGGGGCTTTAGCACAGTTTATATCAATGAAACTCTCTACATCAGGAGTTTGGTATTTCAAAATAATAAGTTGTTGCTGTCCTGGACGAACTCTTTCTCTCAAGGTGGCATTTGCTTGCCTTGGCTCATTTGTAGCTTTGGTAAGTTAATTAAAAAAAAAAAGGGGGTAGGGGGAGGAATTTGGCAAAACAGTCATCCTCTTTCCTAATGTGTTTGGAGCAAATAAGTTCCTTTTGCTCACATACTGACAGGAGGTTAGGAAAATTACAGGAGTAGTATGTTCACCTGACAATACAGACAAAAGGTTTTTGATGGTAGTGGTGAATGTTGCCAAAAGTGGAATGGAGTAAGGGAATCTAAGTGGTTGCCAGTGCATATAAGAGGCAGAGGCTTTATCTGCCTCTTACAAGACTTCACAAACAGTATTGCTTTGTCATACTAAATAGTACGTGGAAAATTTGTTGAGGCTAAGCAAAAAGATTCTTCTGCTTGTCCTTCCGTTGGACAGATTGACCTTCTGTGGTCATTAAGGTAGGAAACCCAGAGATGCTTCTCTGGAGTTGCTTATTTCCTTTCCTCTATGCTTTGTGGCCTCCACTGGATTGTTTTTTTTTTTCATTTTTTTCCTTTTGGTAGTGTTCCATAGCCCTGGTCAGAATACTTTTGCATAAGAACAAGTATTAATGTTCCCTTAAAATAACCGAAGTTTGTATGTTTCCACAGTTGCCACAGCTACAGTTATTTGCACATAATTCAGCAGGTTGTAACTCATGCTACGCTCTTTCCAAGAGTAATTAACCTATTAGTATTGTGTAGTAACTGTATTTGTGACCATAAATGAGTACTTGAATGTGATCTTTAAGCTATACCCTTTTTAAAGGGACAAACAGAAAACCTAAGCAACATTGAGATTAATGAAAAATATGCTGTGCTAAAACATCTGCCAGTTTATCCAAAAGTGTTCATAGATACAGTCATCCTACACCGTAGATACAGTCTTCCAACACTGTGTTTCCAAAAAGATAAGACTTACCATCTTTTTACCTTCTAATAGACACGCTAATCTTGTTTTAGCAGCTTCTGGATTATCATGACCAAATCATTGACTTACGCAATATCCCATCTGATTCTAAGCTTGATTTCTCACTGCCTGGTTGGCACATTGTGTATCTCAGATTGCCAGATCCAATTCACAAGCACTAGTGTTGTTTGTTAGAACTTGCCTATCAGTTTGGTACTGTCCAGAACACAAAGAAAAGATTTTGTTCTGTGCGAGATAATACAGTTAAGACAAAACCATGAGTGGTTGAGACAGGGTTGAAAGAGTTAAATTTTAATCTTTTTGTGTGTGTGGATCTAAAGGTGCTATTAGCTTTCACGTGTGATGCGATTCTTGGGCAGTAACAGTACAATCATGTTAAGTTGCATTAATAACATTACACTTATGGATGATTTATTTATAGATAAAGGCATCAGCAGATAGAGGAAAGTTGCAGGTGTACGTAAACAATGCTGAATCCATGGTGGTTACATATGACTGCTCTTACATGTCTCAGTGAAATTATTTTTCTTTCCCCAACAAAAATACCAGGATGTAAGGTGGGAGGTTTGGCCCAAAATCTCAAGTACATAAAAATGTCAAGTACTGAGTGTATGCTGTGACTGATGAGCCTGTACAAATGTTCTTTTTATTTACAGGTATCTTGAGCTGGTACTACTACGTGACTATGCCAATGCCAGCATCCACCTTCACTATTGCTGTGGGGTGCTGGCAGGAAGTTAAACAGCAGTCCTTCACAACTGCTATCCAGACAAACACTGAGTTTTCCTTGCCATCTTCACAAGCTGATTTCAGGTTGGTGTTTAGAATATTGTTGAAAAATGAGATATATGGGTAGCATTTTCATTTACGCCGTGGAATATGAAAATGAGTCATATTAGTACAGGAATCAAAATAGAACTTGCTTAATCTAAACAGAAAAATCTTGACAGGAAAATAATTCCGAAGGCATCATTTCATGGGTAAGTGTATGGTTCTTTTTATGTGAAAACAAGTTGCTTAGTGAGCAAGAGGGTTAATAAATCCCAGTGTCCTCTGGATTTTCATCCTACATCCTGCGTCTCCTAATGCCCTGCCGCAGCAATACCAGGTTCTCCCTTGTTTCTTACAATGCCTGGCTGTAAGATCGTTTGTGTTACTAGACCCTGTCCATTCTGGATACCTAATGCCCCCTACTACAATATTGCCTACTCACTCACTTTTTTCTTCCTGTCCAGTCCCATCCTAGAGTTAGAGCTGGCCTGTGCAGTGGTTTGCCTGGGGTGATGTGTACTGACTGGCTACATGAAAAGCCTGTTGCAGTGGTCCCATAAAATAAAGTTGGACCAATGATTCTTTTAAATAAAAAAATACCCTGTTGTCTAGTACATACAGTGGCTACTTAGCTGTCTTTCACCAAACCCATAGAAATGTAATTATTTTGGATACATCTATTCCTCCTTCCAATCTAGTAAAAACTGCTCATTGAGTTTAAATTATTACAGAGTGATGGATGAACAGAATACTATATAGGCCTGCAAATGAGATTTGAAGCTAAAAATTAAGTCTCTGCAGAAATACCACTTGTTTCTATGTGTATTCACCATAGTTAGCAGAAGTCTCAGACATGGCATGTGATTTCTTCGTATATTACTCTCAGCTTTTCAAATTCATAGAGTCATAGAATCATAGAACAGCCCAGGTTGGAAGTGACCTTGAAAGATCATCTAGTCCAATCTTTTGTGGGAAGGGGAGCTTAGATGAGGTTATCTAGCTATCTACCCATTGCCCCTTGTCTTCTCCATGTGGCTCCTTGTGAAGAGAGAGCCTCTGTGCTCTTTGTAGGTGCCCTTTAAGTGCTGGAATACTGCAATGAGATCCCCCTGAGCCTTGCCTACTCTCCTCCTCTCTCCTCCTCTCTCCTCCTCTCTCCTCCTCTCTCCTCCTCTCTCCTCCTCAGAAAAAGCCTAGCTCCTTCAGTCTTTCCTCACAGGGCAGGTTCTCCAGCCCTTCGTTCATTTTTGTGGCCCTCCTTGGGACCCTCTTCAGTTTGTCCATGTCTTTCTTGAATTGTGGGGACCAGAACTGGACACAATACTCCAGGTACAGCCTCACAGGGCATCCAGCCCTTCGTTCATTTTTGTGGCCCTCCTTGGGACCCTCTTCAGTTTGTCCATGTCTTTCTTGAATTGTGGGGACCAGAACTGGACACAATACTCCAGGTACAGCCTGACAAGCACTGAATAGAGTGGGGTGATCACGTCTTTATCTCTGCTAGTAATGCCTCTGTGGATGCAGCCCAGGATCCGATTTGCCTCCGTTGCTGCAGCGGCACACCAATGACTCATGTTCAACTGTTTGTCCACGAGGAACCCCTGGGTCCCTCTCAGCAAGGCTGCTCCCAGACACGCAGGTCGTAGCCTGTGCTGGGCTCTTTGGTTATGTCATCACAGGTGCAGGACTTGCACTTGTCTTTGTTGAACTTCACACTGTTCTTGCTATCCCACACTTCCAGCCTGTCCAGGTCTCTCTGTAAGATGGCTCTCCTGTCTGACATGTGCACCTCACCACCCAGTTTGGTGTCGTCAGCAAACCTGGTGAGGGTCTTTCAATTCCATCATCCAGGACATTTGTGAAGATGTTGAACAAATGGGGCCCAGTATCGATCCCTGCAGGACTTGTGACAGGCTGCAGCCTGAGTAAAAACCGTTGATCACCACTCTCTTGAGTGTGGCCTGTTAGTCAGTCTCCTGCCCATCTCGCAGACCATCCATCCAGTCTCTGTCTTGCCAGTTTGTCCAGGAGGAGGCTGTGGGAAACGGTAATGAAAATTTTGCTGAAGTCCAGGCAAACAATATGCACCGCTTTCCCCATGTCAATAGAAAATGTTATTTTGTTGTAGAAGGTGATCAGGTTAGTCAGGCTGTAAGTATTTTTCTGTCATGTAATTAGAAACTTAGCCAAAACAATACTTGCCTTTTAGATAGCTGTTTTGGGCTAATACTGTGTTAACATTAAGACAGTGGAAGTCCTTACCATTTTGGTAAAGCTAGTGAGACTTTGGAACTTGAGGACCTAATTGGGATTTCTTATTGGAATTTAAAATGAAAGGATTCTCATGGCTTGCAGCTTGGCTAATTTTAGTAAAAAAAAAAAATCTAATAAATCTTGAGAATAGGAATTTTTATATTTTACCTCAGATCAGTAAGACATGTCTATTCAAGCTTTAAAATTGTTTATAGGTTTGATAAGCTTCTAGAAATTGTTTTGTGTTTATTCCTCTACTATTCATACGTTTATAATATGACTGCCTCTACAGAAATACACTACAGATGTTCACTATATATTCGTCTCTATGTTTAGTAATAGGAATCTTTATTGATTTGGTGCAAAAGGTTATTCTGTCAGAGTGTTGATAGAATAAATGAAAGTTTCAATTTTTTAAAAAACTTTTGAAAAAAGGGGAAAAGCTATTTATGTAGCTTTTTGTAGCAAAAATTAGTGCAAGTTTTAATCAGTGTGATGGTCACTGGTCAATCTGTGTGATAGTCATTGGATGAGTTAATTGGCACAGGTAGTGTGATGTATCTGCAGCAGTTGAGTTAGTGACAGTAGAAGAAACAGAACTAATATGTTTCAAAAAAAAAAAACTGACAAAAAAAAATTCAACAAATCCTCTGCAAGTGTGGTGTCTATTATGCATGGACAAAAAAGGAGAGCCTAAGTGTACAAGATTGTTTTGCAGTTCATTAGGACATAAAAATCTATGTCCTTAAAAATCCGCTCTTACAGTTATATCCAGTTAATCTTTATTTGGGAGTAAGCACAACAGACACTTGTTACTTATTTTAATCATTAAGACTGGGTAACCAAGCCAACATTATGCACAGTAGCAGGCATTTCTAGAAAGGGTGTGAAATGGATAGACAAGCAAATGTTAAGGTAGTGTGTCAGATAAGATAGTGGAGATAAAGTCTCGGGCAGCAGGAAAAGGAAGGATTTCTGAAAGAAGTTGTTGAAATGTGTAATATAATTTATGTCCAGGTGCCAGTGAGTTTGACATAAGGAGACTGTATCAAAGAAAATGTTAAATGGAGCTAGGGTGTTAGATAAGTTTCCTGATCTCCTTGTGGTCATTAAGGACTTGGCAACTTTTACAAGAGATAGGGTGCTAGCTTTCATGTTCTTGCCTAATGTCAATTCTGATAATTAAATACAAAGTGACATTGTTTTAGAGCAGAAATACACTGGGTTAGACCACCCTTGGAAAAAAATCGTGTAACGATGGATGTAGTTTTTCCATATGTAATCAATGGAATAGCTTAGAGTCCACTTCTTTCACAGAAAGAGTTATGTAAGATGCTAAACGGTTGGCATTTCAGCAAAATGTCATCCTTTTCTACATGTTATCGTCTTGTTTTGTGTGTCAGCACTCACCTGGAGCCTGCTCTTCCAAACATAAATGCTTTGGGCAATGCCAGGTGCAATAATAAGTGCTTTGCCTGTCCAGGCATAGTAGAACCAGCTTCCTTAAGTTGAAATCTCAAACTAAGGAGAGGCTCTGCGCTGTACAGAAGATAGGCTAGCAGGTGAAAACATGAAGCTGATTTCTGCTTAGATATGAGTCTATTTGGGCAGATAAATTATTGTGAAGGTATATGACTCAGTGTTTAGGAAGGATTTGATTTACCCCTCCTTCCTTCCAGCTCTGAATATCCTGTAAAAGTAACATAAAGTAAGCTTGACCCTAATGTGGTATTTTGAAATGTCTACAGTGATAAGCATGAATTGATATTTACTGTTGGTTTTTACTGAAGAAAAAAAAAAAAAATCAGTAGAAGTTCCTGGAGAATTTTAGTAACAACAACAGGAAAAAAGCCCACTTGGAATTTCATTGTAATTGCACTTAATATGTTTGTGTTAATATATGTGAAATTTTTATTTTCGTAGTCAAGTTTGAATAGGAATTCTCTGAATCAATAAGTATTTCTGTATTGTTACTTAGTTTTCTTTATGTACAATTTGAGCACTTGTTCTTTTGATGTGCCAAATGAGTTGGTTTAACGTAAACTAACTCTGTCATTCTGATGTCTAGAGAATATCCTTGTCTTAGCGTACTCAATTGTGCACATTTCTGGTATCACATTAAACTATTTTGTCTTTTCTTGTTGTTGTTGTTGTTGTTATTGTCAGATGGCATGAAGAAATCTGTGGTCATGTGGAATATCCCTGCCGTTTCCAAAATCCTGCTGCCAGGTTGCAGGCAGTCATTCCTTACAGAGTCTTTGCTCCCTGGTGCCTTATGGAACGCTGCGAAGAACGTTTGCTTCAGCTCATTCCTCAGTGCCTCTCAGCTGCTTACACCACACTGGGTACCCACCCCTTTTCGAGGCTTGATGTTTTGATAGTTCCTTCCAACTTTTCCAGCCTGGGAATGGCTAGGTAAAGAAACTTCTTAGTATCTCATCTCCTGTATTTTGTTCGACTCCTTTTTATCAACTAGTTAACAGTGTCAAATTGCTATCAGTATAAAGTTGCTGTGCTATTTTTTTTAAACCAGACTTAAAACTCTAGTTCTGGCTTCATGTGGGTAGGTTTGTTTGTATCCTTTGTGCTATGATCTTTAATTTTAGTTTTTACAGGGCTCAGGGAAGGAAAATACAAGCTTACTAGACATGTGGGTCTGAATTTCCTCATTTGCTAAACTGAAGTTCTTTTATTGGTTCTATTGATTTAAATACTTGATGCTGCTATCATTTTGTCATGTTTTCTTTTGGCGTTGTTTCTACCATTGTGTCTTGACAGTACAAGAGCACGTTAAAATCCATATCTAGAGTTTATTCATAAGCCTTTTGTGGTTTATGAGTTTCTAGTCAAACACTGGTCTTTGGAAACTGAGTAAGGCAAACTGTAGGGATATTATCAAGTTTTCATGGAATTGTGGAGGGAAAAAAGCTTAACTAAATATTTTTGGTTTTACAGTATAATTTCCAGTCATGCAATGACAATAGAATTTTAGCTTTATTAATTGTAAGGCAATGCGTAGCAACTGAAATTCCCCATTTGCTTTATATTTTTCTTAAAAAAAATGTATTTTTAAGTTGGTAATGAGCTAGTGTTTGTTAATAGCAGAGAATGAAACACTATTTTTATGCACTGTTTACCTAGTGCCAACAGTAGAGGGGATTTATTTAGGCAGGTGGACAAAACATCCAAGGGAAAAATTAAAGGCAAAGCTCTGTTAGAAACATGAGGACTGAATGGAAAGCTGTATTCCCAGACTGTTGGATTTTGTATTTTGTAGCTCTTTGGGCAGTTGTAGAGTAGGTTTGATATCTGAAGCAACTTCAACAAATTGCACGCATTGCCAGTCCAAGTGCTTAAATGAACCAGAAGTTTATTTCTTTTTACAAACTGTTTAATTAATCAAATAAGGAAACATTTTGTTTCATGCTACGTGTTTTATTTCTTATTTATGTAGATTTTTTTCTATAGCTTTTTCCTTGCAATCCTCCTTACGCATGAAAGTAGAAAATTATGCTGGCATGTAATAATACTGTATAGTTTTTAGTATAAGTTTACTTTCTTTTTTTTTAATGACAATCTATAAAATTTAAAACTTAAGCATTCAGTGACCCTCCTCTGTCATATAAGCCTCATTACTTTGTAGATACCTTGTACTGGTTACTGAGTTTTCAATGATAGCTCTTCGCTCAATGAATTCCTAAATGAAAGCATGAGGAAACTTGCACAAGTCCTGGTTGCTTTGGGCACTTACCACAGACTATATTCTCTTATGCTTTGCATAGTGGTTTGATTTGGAGGTGTGATGTTGTGTACTATGTTCTTGAAGCCATATGAAATTGGTAGAGCTGCTTAGCGATTTCCTCTGACTTCAAAGGCGTGGTACTAAAAGGTTGGCACAGGTCCTTATGGATCATCACTGTAATTGAGGAAGAAACTGGCCATTTTATTTAGCTGTGTGGTAAGTGCAGTGATCAGTGGAACCATGAAGGGCAAGAAACACAAATAGTACAAAATGAAAGAGAAAGGGGAGAGAGATGTCTAGGCCAAAATGACAGCACGCAGTAGGAGAAATCTTCAAGATTCAATTGTTGATATGCTACTGCTGTTTGGGAAGTTGTCAGAGCTTTCCCTGCATGTACCTTTCCCAGAATTTATAGGGAAAAAATGCCTGCAGGGTGTTCCGTTGCAAAACCATTTCGGTTATCTGAGTCCAAATTGCGTATTCAGAATATTGTAATTGTACTTTCTTTGTGAAGGAGATGAGAAAAACCTATGCTTTTATTTCCCTATGCTTCTTCTAACCGCTCTCAGTTCCAAGTGATCCATATCATTGAATATAAGTAAAGGATGAAAGAAAGGGCATGCATACTTTCTGATGCTTTTCATTCAACAGTTCATCAAGCCAAGCACATTCAAATTTTTCAAAATTGAAATAAAGGAATAATTTAAGTTGTTTAAATGTCAAGCTGTATTTGGACAGCAAAGGAAATTATTAAGTGACTCATAATAGCTCGTTTGTTCTTGTTTTGTGTGATTTTTCAAATGGAGGCTTCTATGTATATAGCAAGCTACTTAAATGGTTAATTCCTGTGCATGCAATAATTACCTAAATTACTTCAGTTAAGAATAAGCTATGTGCAAAACCATGTCCAATCCCACATTAAAAAATAAAAAGTTAGCTATTATCTTGGGTTAAAAAGGGTGCTGTAGTATTTATTTTCTTATCTTCTAGTCTATCTGTAGCAGTATAAACATAACACAGCATGCCAGCGCAAAGGGGCTGTTGTTTTGAGAATTCTAATTGTACTCCTGTCTGCCAGGGAAGGAAGAAGTCATAAATTTTAGTCATCATCTGAAGAACGAGGGCTTTACAGCATTTGGCACTTTTCTTTGTCTGTTCCTCATTAGCTGATACTTACTGTATTTTTTATATCCCAAAATACTTAAGGGGGATGTTTCCCCAACATTTTAAACTGGTATGAAATGATGATAATTTTTGCATAGAGTGACCTAATTAGGCGTTTTAAGCTGTCTATTCCAGTAGCCGCTACTGTGGGTCAGCTGCATTTCTCTTGAAGTCTGACAGATGTTTTATGAGAAAAACTGTACTTGAAAGCATATTCATTTTACTTGTGTTTTCTGTACATCTTTTCCTGTGTTTTTTAATTTGCTATGGACTTCTATATGGAAATATAGATGTATATATAATATATAATGTGTATAATAATTGCAATCATCCCCTCTTGCTTGCTGCCGATCTTTGAAGCTGGAGGATTTAATTTTGCACTCTCTCTTGGTTTTACACTATTTTAGTCCAAGTGATTCAGTATAGCTTCTCCCAAATCTGTGCTAGTAAAAGAAGAATGTGGCCGAAATGTCTTTGTTGGTGACATTATGTTAAACTGTTCATCAATTACATGAAAAAAGCATCATGGACCAAATTTAAATAGCTTAAAAGCCAAAGATTCAGTGCTTTCTGTAGAATTTTGGGAGTTTTGTGAACACCTAACAGCATTTAATTATTTGATTTTAAGTTCTTTCATTAGCAGAAGGGAGTGAATTGGAGGAAAAGGCGTAGGGAAGTGTGTCAGACTGTGAAGACTCTAGAGCTCCTAATTAGATTGTTCGGGGAAGAGATCCCTGACCTCACACTACACTGAAAGGTGTGCATCGCTCATATACTTGGAGAGCTAAGAGGTTAAAAGCAGAAGATTAAAAGTAGCACCATGTTCTGGTGCTGTTGATGATGACATGCTACTCGCTGAGGAATTGTCAACCCCATTGGCATTTAAGAGTTATTTCACGGTTGCAAATGTTCTCATGTTGAGCCAGTAGTTACTCATGTGAACAAAGCTGGCTGAAAGACTTCAAATAAAAAATAGGGTCTGTGTGTTCCCTGGTTGTTTGCGCTCTTCAAATCAATTTGTTCCCAGTCAAGTTTTGTTGATCAGATTTGAAAACCTAGTGTTTCAAAATCTCTTCCCACTGACCTACAAATCAATTTCCTTTCCTTTTGGCAAAACCTGAAGAGACTCCAAATTCCTTGTTCTTTCTCATTATCTGAGGAAAAACATTCTTTTGGATACAGAGACTCTTAACTTTTTGTGCCACCTGAGCCTGTGCTTGAGACCTTGACTTCGCTTGCAGTATTTAATTGTGTAAGTCCTCTTTTTTTATTTTCTCCATGGAAGTAATTTTTTCCTTGCTAACCATTCAGGGCCTTTCACAGTCACACCAATCTCTTGTGTTTCTATGGCGTTAGAAACTGCTTACCATCTTTCTACTTCTTCACAGCAAATGTGCTGATATTTATTTTACTCCCCAGGGGGTTTTAAGCCTTTGTTTGCATGGAGTTGAAGTACTTTTTTTGAAACAATGGTCTCCAAAGCTTTTTGTTTCCAGCACGCATAGTTTAAATAACATAAGATTACTGCTTTTTCTGTTTGAATTAATGTACTTTAGATGTACTAGTTTTGTAGTAAGTGCTAGCACAAGGAAAAATTCTTAGCCAAGCACTATGTGTCAATAACTTGACTAGTCACATCACATGTTGCTGGGAGCTAGAAGACTATGATGAGAAAAGTGTCCCTCGGTACGTACCATGCTCTTGGCTTTTCCTTAAACACTTAGTACTAGTAACTGCTGAAAACAGAATAATGGGATAGATGGACTTCTGGTCTTACCTAGTTTGGCTATTCTTACAGCAATTTTGCCCAGCAGAGCTAGCAAGTAAGTGGAACCAAAGAACTTCTAAGCAAAATACTGACATTTTCAAAACAGGATACCAATGTTAGGTTATTTGAATCCTATTTAGGCTCTAAAATTAGTGGCCTCATTTTCAAGTATGCTGGACACCCTTGAAACCCAAATGATGTTTGGTGACAGAAACGTAGAGGATGCTTGGCATATTTGTAAATCAGGTCAACTTATATAGCTGGCTAAATATGGATTTAGTAACCCAGCTTTCAATTCCTATTTATGAAGATCTTAGTCACTCTTCTCCTCTCATGTAAATGGTCTTCGGTATTTTAAGAGGAAAGAATATCTCTTTCTTCAAAACATGGTACATCAGCAGAACTCTTGAGTCTTTCCAGGCCATGTCACTAAGGTTGTTAACTTTTTAAATTGAAAAGGGAGAAGAAAAAAAAAAGGGGAGGGGGGAAATAAAAGCCCAAGTAGCCTCTTTGATCTGTGTGTCTGTAGCCACCATTTATCCGATCTGTATGTCTGCAGTGTTCCGACGACAACTGATAAGTCTATAGTAAAATCAGCCAGGACTATTGGAAAACATCCAAGTGTCAAACCTAAATGTGAGTGTTTAGTATTGTTCAGTCTTGCGGAACTGTGATTGACTGTTTGCCTCAGCTGTAGAAGTGAGTCTATACATTTGTGAGTCTATACATTTGTATAAACTTTTTTGCACAACATTTTCAGTTGTGTTAATTTGACGAAATACTTGCAAGAGTAATCCTTAAACAGGAACTCTCCTTAGTCTATTTTTTACATATCACTGGTTGGTTATCCAGACAGAAATAACGACGTACAAAAATTAAAACGAAAAATAAAAGTATGATGTCTGGAGAAAGAAAAATTGATTTTTTTTTTTTTAAGCTTATTTTTGATTCATTATGTAGTGGAGAATCTTAACTTGAATCTTGCATACTTGTTTGCCTGTGTGTGTCATGGTTTTTTCTTTTGATTTTTTTTTTTTTTATATGAGAGACTGCAAATTGCCTGAGATTTTAATTCCTGATCCTGCAAATGGTTTTGCATGCCCTCAAATTTACATACAGAAGTCCTTTTCTTTTCATTCAAAAGCCATACTTGCATCTTTACATAGTATACTATTTGTTGGCAGGATCATGACTTGGTTAAACATAAGTGAAATTTGACTTATTTCAGGTGACTTTAATGTGATTTGAATTTAAAGAAAAAGAAAAAGCTATTGAGCTTAGACTTCCTGGAAATATTTGCAAGTAGTGGTGGTTTGGTATACATCCAGTGTTTTTTTAAATAGAATTTGGACCTCGAAATCCATAGTGGAGTCCACCTAGGAGGAAATTGTATCTGTCCTTCTTGTGCTTCTAAGATGAAGAATCAAGCAGGATATTTGGCTGAAAATACCATGAAATCCATTCATCAATGCAAACAGAAGTGCTAGAACAGGATTGAGCATAAACCATTTTTTTAACCCTAGGTTCTGTCTTTCTATCCTGTTTTAGATGACCACCTATGCTGAGTTTTTTAAGAAAGGATGCAAATTACCAATTTTTTTCCCAGAGGCAATTTTTCCAGTTCGCATTTTTTCCTTTGGAAAATTATGTATTTTGTAAATCACACACAAATAAATAAACATTGTTTATTTTACTATTGTGGAAATTACCTATGAAATCCGTGTTGTCTGTGGTACAAAGACTACCATAGAGAGTTATAAATACAGAGATTCACTTTGATTTACCTGGGGTTCCTTTTGAATAGTAGCTATTCTGGTAGATATTTGGCGTGTTTGCTAGCCTTACACACACACTGTTGTAATGCTTCTGTAAATAATAATTCAATATACCTATGTTTAGCAAAGGGACTCCAGAGATTTGCCGTGAGGAATGGCGAGGGGAAAATGTGATACCAGTTGGGGAGATTTTTTGAAAGAGAGAAAAAATTGGATATCTATTTAAAATGTTGGCTTTGTTTTTAATACCAGAAAGGTGGTCAGTCCTGGATCACATAATATTCAAAATTCTCTACAGGATATATGGGCTATAACGTACAGTCAGTTTTGAATTCACAGAGATCTTAGATCTGTCTTCCAGCCATCTAAACATTTAGCTCATTATATTTTGCTTTAGTCTTTCCTTCCTCAAATTTGTCACTGTCCTAGGAATTTGGATTCAGTTTTTAGTGCTATAGAATTTAGTTAGAATTTTAATGAAATTAATATTAATCTACTGATGGGTTAGCAATTTAATAATTTTTACTTTTGCTGAAGCACTGCTTTAGTATTTCAAGAAAATAAGGCTATTCAAAATTCATCCTGGTTGGAGTCTTAGCTGTGATAGCAGTAATTCAGAGTATGTGGCTGTCCAATACATGCATATGAACTTAATGGTATTTAGACGTTGAGAACATTTTCTGACTCTTAGCTGGAGCCTGAAATGTAATTTGCTACCACTGCAATCGCAGTCCTTCATCCAGTTGTCATTTTGGGATCAAAACAGGATTTGGAGTACTTCAGGCACAATATATTTCCTTACTAATGTGCTGAGCTGCCTTGTTGGTCTATTAACTCTTAACAGATGTTCTTTTGAATGTAAACCTGCAAAGAGAATAAACCAAGTTCATTTCTTGATGGAAAGCAAAATTTGTTTTTCATCATTTTATAAAATTGCTACAGTCAGAGAAATATTATTACTTTAAACAAATATGAGAAATAAGATTGATTATTCCTAAGAGCATGTCCTTTTTTCTCCTTCAGAATGATATTTAAAAGATTAATAAAGCAAAGAGGTTTCTTACCCTCACTACCTCTTTTTTTCTCTTTAGTCTCTTACAAAATAGAGAGTTCTTTAATTTTAATTGGCAAATAGGCTTTCATGTGCTTTGAATGGCACTGGAAAATAAAATGGCTGCTTCTTTTTCAGAAACATTTCAAGTTTTGTATAAGGTAGCTTCTTAAGCCAGATACTATATGGTTTTATATTGGCATCTTCACTGACGTCAATTATGTTTGACTGCTGTAGCACACTGAGAAAAGAGAGAAAAAAAGGTTAAGCACTTTCACTGTGACAAAGTGGGATGTAGAAGTTACCTGCTGCAAATAATTTTTTTGTTATTATTGACTATTTGCCTCCTCCCACCACCTAACAGCCAAATTGGTTTGCACTATGTCTTATGACACCGTAAAAATAAAAGGCAGTTGATGTTCTGGCAACTACACATTTTAAGTATAAGACATGAGACTGTGATTGGGGAAGCCTGATTCTTTAATTTGTGGGATATCTACATATTTTAAATATGGTGGGTTTTTTTTTTTCCAATGGCTGAGCACCCAACCATCTGAAAACCATGCCCTTCTTTTTTTATGCTTGAATGTGCAAAAAAATGATATGCACTAATATACAGTTAAATCCAACATACACAAGTTGCTTTGGAATTTTTTTTCCCTCTTAGGCTTGTGTTTCACAATCTGACAAGTTGATGAAATAGCATTTGAGGCGATGAAGAATAAAAATTGACTCTGTCTTTTTTCACCATCCCCTCCTTTAGGGATATTATACTTAATCCCTAAAGGGAGATTATTCAAATGGCTTGTCTAACCACCACAGTTCAGATGACGTGTCCTTTTGCTTTAGTATGATACCTCAGCATAACATCTGTGCAAGAGTGTATATTGTTTTCCTTTCAGTAGCAACAGCATAAAGCAGAAAACAATTTAGTAGTCTACTAAAACTGTGGAAGCAACTACTGCAGTTTAAGAAGGATTGAAAAGGCTCTTTGTGGAATGTAAATTCCATACTCTGAAACTAAATTTTGAATTGAAACCAAATTTCAGCCATACTGCCTGGTACAATCAACAGTCTGTGCTGGACCCTCATCGATCCTCAACAGACACTCACCAGGACCCAACCGTATATGAACTTGTTGCCTATATATTATATCAATCTGTCAGTCATGATTTCCTTGCTTTTCATTTGTAAGATTGCTGCCTCTTCATGGACACAAAAGTGTAGAAGCTGAGTTCACAGTATTGCATCACAGCGATCTCTGATGAGGCTGAGTTGTTTCAGTCGTCCATTCGCTATGCTATCTGTCAGAAAGAGTAACGTGAGGATCTGCTAATCTAGCAAGTGGCTATCGCCAAATCTTAGTAGGTAAACTGAGAAAAGTACTATTTGCTCCTCTATTTTGGAAAATATGGTAAAATGGTAAAAAATGGCAAAACTGGTAAAAACCGTTTTGCTTGGGTATCATTGATGATGGTAAAGATGATGAGAAGTCTCTGAAACCCATTGTCCTGCCTTTGGGCCACCTTAGAGGACACAAACTTAATCATCCAGCTTTGCATGTGGAAACTACATCTGTGTTTCAAAACAAAAAGAAGTCACTCTCCAACCCCCTCCACTAACCCCCAGTCTCATCTGGAGTTCTAAAATGTGTTCTTCCTTACAATAAACACCTAAAGTGAGCCTCTGCTATGGAATGTGTTAATAAACAAGCCAGACGTGTATTCTACAGTATCAGGAGGGTTTCTTTTGCATTTCTGGTAGTTTTCCATAGAGCTTTCTTAGTGCTTTTTGAAGATGAGGTACAATATCTACCTGTCTTAAGATGCTTCACTTCTTGGGTAGTACCACAAGGAGATAACATCTCAGTCACAGATTACTGACCAGAATTAAACCAAAAAGGGATGTTTTGGTATACGTGAATTTACTTGTGCTTCAAATATACAACTTTAAATAGTTACCATTTGTAATTTTGTGAGATGAATAAGGAATATTGTTTTAGGAGTTTAAAAATCACTTGGTTCTTTTGCTGTATGGCACATGAATTGTTAAAAGGGATCTCGGCCAGTGAAACTTTTATCTGAGTTTATTGAGGTAGGACCTGCACTGCGATTAGAAAAGCACTCAAAAAATATGTATCTTTATTTATTAAATAAACATTCTTAAAAATGGCTTTTGTACAGAAATTCACTCAAATGAGCGAAATAAACATTACGTTGTCTAGAATAAACCTTGTAAGATGTCCCATTACTTTAAACTGAGGCCTTAAGTTGGAACATGAAGTCATTCCCTCTTCTTTCCCTCCCTCTCTCTTGGCTTTAGCTACAAAAAACATCATTTCTTCTTGTAGTAACTGGAGAGTTAATGGGGCTCTTTTGATGCTACTGTAGAATAGTAACTGCATGTTATTAAATTCTAGGATTGGAATTATTGCAGAGCCTACTAGCATCATTATAGTTAAGTGTGCCTAAGCATTTCCAATATAAACTTGTATTTCAGTGGTTTATAACTGGCTGTAATGACTTACTCCCACCTTAAAACTGGCATGAAATGGTTGGCTCAGGAGAAGTGTGTGTGTGTTTATGTATTGTACACACATAAATGAGAGGCTGGCGTAGGTTTATGCATATTGTATTTGGTATGTATTACACAGATTATATATGTGTATGCCTAATCATATATATCCATGCCTGCCCTTCATATATGTACATATATATGTGTGTAGGTAATGCTAATGATTTTTTTTTGTTGTATGAGTTGCATGGCATTTAGAAAGTAAAAGTATTCTTTTCCCTCAACAGTGACCTGTGTATAAAGAGATTGAATATGGAGAGATGAAAATAGTAATTAATTGTCATTATCGAACACTGCGTTTGAGATTTTGAAACTAATTTTCAGAATGAGTTCTCCTCTCTGTATCCTACTTTATCTCTACCCGTCAACTTTTTTCTCGTACCAAGAGAGCTGCATAAGATGAATGAAAAAGATTTTTTGTTGCAGATCAGTGGTAAAATAGGCTGTCTACTGTTTAATATTGTGTTCACCGTCAGCAGTATTATAGTGTTTTATTTCAGTGTCTGAGTCATATAAATAGTGGAGTGCTTATAAATGCAGAGATTTTGCATTGTATATACTGTAAGTGATAAGAAAGAAGATACTTAATATTGTGGCCAATTGTTTTGAAGCCCTAAGGTTAATTTTAAAAGGGCCAAAAGAAAGGCAGTGTTCAAAGCAGCCACAGACTTCTGTCATGCAATTATCTCTGATCTGACTTGCCATACCAGGTATGCGAAGCTTTCTTAGTCTCTGTCTATCATAATCCCGAGTAGTCTGCAATTTACTGGCCCCACCTGGGAAGAACCTGAATCACATAATAAATTTTAAATTTTAAATGCAGACTGCAAGACCAATGATTCTCAAAGCAAAAGGAAGTGCATAGAAATCATTAAATCCATGCATGCTGCTTTACCTCTGGCACCAGTTGCCAGGTGCTAATGTCAGTCTTGGTTTCAAGTTCAAACAAAAGAACACCAAAACTATGCAAACAAACTGATGGCTCTGTTTTCCCTTTCTTTTCTTTTTTCTTGCTGAAGAGAGAGAAAAGTGAAAGATTGTCTTAAAGATAGGGATTTGAGATAGGAAGGAATGTGTCAGAAAAGTTGTAGACCAGAAGAGAATGAAGATAACATAGTATTTTAGTAGGTAGTCCCAGTGCTTATGGGCTACATCATGTTCTTCTGTATGGAAGTTTTCATAGGAGACTGATTTAAGGATCCCTAACCCTTTTCTCATATGAGTAGTAGTTTGAGTTTTTGCTGGTGACTACCTCAGAGAAGGCTAAGAGAATTCATGTTCTACAAAAGAGTGATGTTACTTAGCAAAAACTCTACCAAATCCAGTCCTTGTGAGAAAGCCTCATCCATACTGAGCTCCATCTTTTGCTTCTGGCCAGGGAACCTTTTTGGGTAGTCACAGACAGTTGGGTAGACAGTTTTGGTCTGCTTCTGCTCCACTCACCCACCCCTAGCCTAGGGGAATAGCCTTCTCTACACTTGGACACTACACTGTGCCCGGTTTTGGGCTGCCTATTATGACAGAGATACTGACAAACTGGATAGAGTCCATCAGGCAGCCACTAAGATTATTAGCAAGTAGGAGGATATGTTGTATGAGAAGAGGCTGATAGAGCTAGATTTGCTTAGCCTGGGAAAAGACAAGACTAACTGAGACTCTAATTGCTATCTCCTATTACATGAAGGAGTGGTCACAGAAAAGACAAAGCTATGGTCCTTTCAGAGATGCACTGGGAAAATACATGAGGCAACATTCGCAAGTTGCAGTGAGGAAATTCAGACTAGGTGTAAGGAAAAGAGTTTTCACAATGATCGTGGTTAAGCACTGGAACAGGTAGTCCAGGGAGCTTGTGGAACCTCCATCCCAGGAGGTGATGAAAAGAGGTTCCTTCAAACTTCACTTTTTCTGAGACTCCAAGCCTTCGTTGCTTTTATGTGTGCTACTGCTTTAGTTTTTATGTTAGTGAGAAATGACACCTACCCCTCCATGTTACCTGTATGACTCATTCATGTTGCCATGGTACTTTGAGAGCCTTTCAACAATGAAAATACTTTGTTTTCAGAAAATCCTGGGAAGTAGTAGGAATGTATTCTTACTTTACAGGTAGCTATTTGGTGTTTGTAGGTGTTACAGGAGAATCTTCCAAAGAAACATACAATTTCCTAATTCACTTTTCCTCTCCCATCCCATACCAATGTTAAGTAAGGAGCTAAGTCCATGTTGTTTGGATCCAAACCCAGTGTTCTAACATTGCACGAGCCCTTCCAACCTTTTCTGGTTTGTAATACTAAGTACTAGCTATTTGCCAAGTTTGAAATGCATACTCCAAACTTCTGGGTTGCTAATACTAACAAAAGTCAGTCTTTAATGTATGATGGAATAATGTATAGTGCTTCCTTTTTTTACTCTTCGTTTTTAAAAACACTGGAAGCATTTTCATTATTACCGCTAATCCTGGAAAATGCAAATTTCACATGTAGAAGTTTCAGTACATTAAAAATAATAAAAGCTATTGAAATTGGGGGTAGGGGATGGGATCTTTAGTGACAGAGGATCTAACGTCCTGACAGAGAATTCTCATATTAGTCTTACTGCCTGTGGTGTCATCTTACATGGAATTTTGCATGTATGGCAATAGACTGATTTTATTCACTTATTTAGAAATTGTTTCAGAATGTGGTTAAGCTTTTGGAAATGTCTTATTCGGTGCCAACAAGGTGCTCCTGCAGCATGATTAGTTCAAGAAAATATTGCTTAGCAGGCATTGTGAATGGGGGTGGCGGTTGTTTTTTTTTCTAGGTTAAGTGGTGCTAGTTTTTCTCATCTAATGTTGATTTTACTGGTTGGTTTGGTTGAATGAAGAGATCTATTTCTTCACTTCTTTTTTTGTTTCCTTTTCCACTGAGAAATCGTTTTAGGTGCAGTAGAATTATGATATGGGACATTTCATTATTGGCTAGGTGTAAAGGTGTCTATCATAACTATTTTTCTGTCTTCTTATCTTTCTGATGATGTCAGCTGAGCTCAGACTGAACCAACAGTAGAGTCTTAGACAAGAAAAATGGCTTTGATTTTTTCCCTTCTGCCTCTCCCAGTCTGCCTCCCCTCAAAAAAACGAAAAACAACCAACCAACCAAAACCGTCCTCCCCTCTCTCCCTCCTCCAATCCCACGAGTGTTCATGTGTAGCTCTGGAAAAAAATGAAGCCATGAGCCAAAGACCAGTTATCTATTTTAGAACATGCAATTATTTGGCAATAATGTAAAAGTATTTTACAACTGTTTGTTGCTAAACGAGCAAATTCTGTTCCTTCCCCATACCCATGACACGTGATTTATGAGTTAATCTGTTTTAAATTTGTGCTGATATTTTTGATTCAGTTTTCCAAATAACATGTCCAAGGAAGCAATTTGCTTTTGCCCATACAATTACAACTTCAGCAACCAGGTAATATATGCAGCTGATGATTTTTCTTATTTTGAATATACTACGATGAATGTTATGGCCCCATAATGCTGGTGTAAATGATGAGTAATTCCACTAAGTTCTGTGTAGATCTGTCCCATGTGCATGAGATTGTAATTTGCCTATGAAACTTAAAATTTTACAGCTAAATCCTAAAAAATATAGAGGTAGGTATTCTTGTAAATATTTGGGCTTTTTAGCTGTTAATGAAGATGAGGTATTAAGTGCTGTTCCTAATTCTTATGACGTATATTGTGATATTGTTGAAAATAGGACATCTTGTGCAAATCAAGATTATTTAGCTGAGAGTTTAGAGCTCGGTACACAAAAAGCAGATTCTGATGATGGCTTTCTCATCTAATTTATCTAAAACTTTTGGAACTCTGGAAGAGGAAGAAACTCACTCTTTTATCTGTGCTTTAGACAGATTTAGTTCTTGTTGGGCCACTAGTCAGTTGTGCACAAAGTCACTTTCTGTGAATACAGCAATTAAACATCTTTTCCTTGAGCCCTTTTTGTCTATCAAATAAAACCAGGGAACAGAGATGGGATTTTCTCCTACATCTGTCATTTACAGGCATCCTTGGCGGGGGGCAGCGGAGTGAAAGGCTATGTGGAGACTGCCTGCCTATTTCTATGGCAAGGCTAGTAATTTGTAGCACTGCTTCTTACACGGGCAAAAAAAAGATGGGGGAAGAAAAAAAGAGATTATCCTTTCACTGCTTCTCCTTATCTTGATTGCAGTGTATGTTATGCTAAGTGTGTCTCACTGCTTTCCGGCTGAGAAGCAGGGAGGCTTGCCATGTGATGTCAATCCTAACGAGTGTAGACTGCCTCCAGTACTCACAGTAGCTATGTGCATCTATACTGAGGTGCTTTCTGCCAGGCAGTTCTGTGCATAAAGACTGTGTTCCGAGTGCGTTTTATTTAATGGTTTGACAGAGGCCAAACTGCTGACTTTCTCTTGTTTTAGGCTGCGGGGGTTTAGAAACTGCCAGGAGGCAGTGTGGAGAAAGGCATAGGCACAGTTGTGAAATATATAAATATGTTATGAAGGAGAACAGATAGAGGGTTAGCTGAGCAGCGATAACATAAGGAAAATAAATAGAAATCAGTAATGACATAGGAACTTGTGAGGAAACAAACTAGAAAATGTTGTAGCTAGTGAACATATTCCAAGCACAAGCAGTAGGTGTGTTTTGCATGGCTTAGTGAAAAATAGCAGATTTCTTTCTGGGCTCTCAAGTTGTGTATTTGACACTAGTGACGGATAAACATTATGAATTTATGAAGTTGCTGCCGTACCACTTTGTGAATATTATTTCCGTTATTATTTTAATCTTGTGTAGTGACCGAAAGCCACAGTAAAGGAGTAAGTCTTCCAAAAGTACCTAATTAGGGCAGGGACCACATAGCCCTGTCAAACAATTCCTATTGAGTGATTTTCCTTTTGGTCTTACAAAGTGAAGACCACAGCAATACTTGTTTTCTGAAAATTGCCAAACTTCAAACTTTTGTTTTTTCATTGTGTAAGTGTATAATTTCTGTAGACTTCAAGGTGGGGTTAGTACCCTGTTGAAGGCTTTCTTTGGCCTTTATTGGGAAATGTTTGCATAGTTAGGATTGCTCTTTAGGATGTGAGTCCTTGATGGCATTCTGGAGTGACAGAAGTAAATGGTGGACAAGGGACATGAGCATGTTCAGAGCCCATTGCAGGGATCCCAGTGCTGTGTTGATTGCTTTTGTTGGAATCTTTCATTATTGTTATTAGTAATAGTTTGTGTCCTGTTTTGTGGGTCTTTTTAAACAAACTGACCCAAAAGTTCTTTTAATTAAGAACAAACCCAAAAACTGTGAAACAAGGCTTTCAAAGCCCTTACATGTATTTTTGCACTGATTTGATGTTTGTTCTCAGTTCTAGAAGGGCTTGTTTGAATGGATTCCCTACAAAGTGGTCCTAAAAGAGCCTATTTTTCATATTGTTCCTTTTCCTTCTCCAAAGTAAAATTCAGAATAGAAGCTTTGATATGAGGCAATTCAAGTCTAAGTTGATTGTGAAGCAAGTGAAAGGACTATGGAATGTTTACAAACAGAAAGAGAACTCCGTGTAAGATTTGTTTCTCCTTGTCTGAGAGTTGAACTTTTTCTGCTGTTTTTGGAGTTTTTCCAGAAGTGTGATTGTCAGGTAATTTAAAGTGAGCAACATACTGGGGCTTTTAGATCTTTCGAAATACACAAATAGTGAATTATTTACTCTGGGGCAGAGATTCAAGATTTTTTTTCCTTCCAGAAAGCTTGGGAAGAAAGACAAATTAAAAGAAAAAATAGCATAAGCTCAAAATAATCCAGACAGAACATCTAGAAAATAGACTATGAAGTGATAAAGATTAGGCCTTTCTCTGCAATGAATCATTTTTCTTGTAACCATGTGTTCTTTCCACATTTCTCCACAAGCCTTCCCAAATACATACTTTGGCTTGTCTGTAGTACCAGTATTCATATTGACACATTCTCTGGCAGGAAAAAAAACAACTTAGCACAGCCATCTTCTAAATGAGTCATTAAGAATAATTCCTCTTCCATGGCCACCAACAGAACTTGTAAGATCATTGTCATGATCTTACTCATTTTTTCTCTTTGTGGTTGGAAATGGGTTAGATGAGGCCTTCACCACTACACTCCTTTGCAGTGAGGATTTGGGTCTCATGGTTTTACAGTGCTTTAGGGCTAGTTTCTGTTCCCCAAAATATGCAATTTCTCCAGTAAATTTTTACATAAACAAAATCTGGTGGTAAAAGCTCTGACTTTATACGAATCAGGAGGCAGGAAATGGGATTTTATGTATGTTTGTTTGTTTTTTTAACTTTGAGACCTTCTGCAAGTGCTTTATGATATGCTCATTGCCTCTGACCAAGGTAACTTTCTCTTCCTAGACCTCAGTTTAGCTTTTGGTCTTATTTATCCTTGTTGTCTTTGAAAACTTATCTCAAAGTCTTTTTTAATAGCATTGGTACTTGGGATTTTTTTTCCCACTTCTTTCAGCTGCTGCAAGTCTATTTTTTCACTTTCATAACACTCACCCCCTCTAACTCTATGCTATTGTATAGTTAAGTCTGTTTTCCTCATATATGTTGTAATTCAGTACTACCTTTGATCACGACCATTCAGTTAAGTCTTCCTCTGCTTAATGGCTTGGATCCTATACTTCCTGTATTTGCTATTCTTTTTATTTCTTTGCTGTCATAACATTCTATCAGTTGGGAGCCTTCATTCCTGAAGGACAGTTTTATCAAATTCATGGTGTTCAGCAGCTTATTTCACCTTAAGGTGATCCTTTTCACTTTGACATTTTGTTAATCCATTTCTCTCTCTGCTCAGTCCCCACATCTGCTAGCATGGGGCTTCACAAGGGCCTAGGGCAAATTTCAGTTACTCTTGATGAGGGCGAATAGCCAAAAATTTCTGTAGGGTTTCATGATCCATTGTTAGTTTTCTGAACAAAGCTCTGACATTCCCATGCTATGTGAGGTCTGAGGTTTACCCCTGACTTCAGCAGCAATGGCTGCAAGCTGGTCTAGGGGGCCTTTGCAATTCTGAGTTTGGACCATAGTCTTTGGGAGACTCCAGCATGCGTCAAAAGGCATTATTTTCAACTGTCACATGTTCTGTGCTTTTAGAATAGTTAATCCAGTCTGCTTGGCTAGTGTTACTGTTCTGACATTTCAATGTTGATTAGTTAAATTTGCTGCTGAATCCACTGCTGAGCTGTGATTATGACCTTCAATAAGCTGCTGCTGCTGTTTGGCTAAGAATGCAGAACTCATTTTTCAGCACTGCCACCATCAGACGCTGGCAGCTTTGGACCCCTTTTGCCAAGGAACATCTTTCTTTCTGGCTTCCTTCTGCTGTTTATCACTTCCAGCTACTTTGCATACCACTGTAGTACCATGTAATGTTTCTTTCTTTAAAATTAAATAGCCTTCTGCTTCTTTGGTTTGGGCAAGAAAGTTTGGAGGTGAGCATTCATGTGGTTTACCACACCTTCCACAAGAAAGTTTTCTATTTTTAGATGAAAAATTCTGGTTGTTTAAAGGTCTGTGGGATGGCAGAACTGCTAAGAACAGCTTAGGCAGTGTGACATTTTCAGCAAAGTACACATTTTTGGTAGATACTGTAGGAAATGCTAGGTCCAGCAACTGTGGAAGGATCTTATGATCCTTCACTGTTATTTTTGGAGTGTGTGTGTTGATTGGCTGGCTGCCTCTTTTGATTTTTTGCCTGTAATAAGCCGGGAAGGGATGTAGTTAGTAGTGTCTTAGACCTTTTGCTTGAAATGAACTCCATGGATGCTGACTTAAGTCATGGATGTTTTTTCATGTAAGCCTGTAAACCTGAGAAATTTAGTTGAGCTAAGTGAGTTCACATAATAGGTTTCTTTAAATCAGTCCAGATATTATGTAGTAAGTACATTATGTCCCTGTTTTGCATTGAAATCAGACTGAAAAGCTAAATGTAATAAGTTTACTATGACACAGTGCTGAGATAATTTCTAGTTTAGCAATCAGCGTGCTTAGAGATACAAGTCAATAACTTTACAAATGTTTCTGGATATGTCTTTGTATTTCTGCTTGAAAGAAAAAATCAAGCAAAATAAAAATTAGGCAAAAAGTAATCTTAAAAACCCTACACTGTTACTGGCATTGACTTTGTTAACAAGTAATATAGTGCCGTTATAGTGGATGAATAGGTTGAAGTAGTCAGTATGGAGACCCCTACATCTAGAGTCCAAATGGTTGGAGAGATGTACTTTGTACTTGATTTAGTCTGGTCCCCTGAGTTAAATATCCCTTCCTAAGCATTGAAGCTGTTCAGAGGAGTGCTTATTTTTTCACACCCTTATGTTCCTCTTGGGGTGAAATGGTGTACAACTGGAACAGAGATTCCTCTCTAGTTTCCTCTAGAAATAATCCAGGTTGCCTGCACCAAAATCTCCCTGAGAGCTGAACCAGTTTGGAAATGTAAGTGTGAATGTCTGGAGGATTTGCTTTAAAAATATACTGTTGGTCCAAACAAAAACACTATTGTGGACGTAACCATTATCTCCCCGCAGCAATAAACTCTCTCTCAAACTCCACTAAGTAGTTTGCATACAAACTATGTGGAATAGTGTTTAACTGTACTATTATTGTACATAGTAACATGTAGCAAATACCCATGGGGAGATCGTACAGGTGGGAAAGGTGATTTTATCTATATTAAAGCCTGAAACGAAGTAGGTTTCACTCACTCACTATCACACTCGAGCACCAGAATGTGCACGGTGTCCAAGAAGTCTGTCCAACAGTCTGGTACCTCAGTATTTCTGTCCAGATGTTAGGCTCTGGATCAGTTACCATGACATGAAGGACATGTTTCAAGTCCTTATGTCTCCTGGGTTCTTCTTAGCTTGGCAACCATGTGCAGGTTTTGTATATGCCTTTTTGGATATGCCTTTTTGTACCCTTTTGGAGCTAACAGTGATCAGTGTTTCCATTCTTTTCCCCTTTCTGAGTGGTCAGGCTTTGATCACTGCTCTTTGTCTCTGGATCTGGATGTCTTTTTGAAGCTCAGGTGAGCTGGAGTCTTCATGAACTGCTAATCTGTGTGCCATTAATACAGGACATTCTGAGAACCTTGTCCTTGCTGTGTGTTCCTCTGGGTGCCAGCACACCCAGGCATGGCATTCATTCTCTGTTCATGCGTACTATTGCAGTTCTCTGCAATACTCCTGCCAAAAATCAGACACTAATGATTTTTTATCTTCTGTGGCTTAGTTTTTGCTCTCCTCAATGACATTTTTTCACAAAAGTTTTGTCAAACAGTAAACTCTCAGGATAACTTGTGGCTGTGGTGTCAAATTTGGACTAGGTTATGACTGGAAACCAGGAAAGTTTTCCGCAGGACATGTATGCCAGTATCAACCCTGTAAGCTACAGTTATGTGAAGCATGTGTCCTAGATGTACAGGAGGTACAGAGCCTTTCTGAATCCTGTGCCTTTGTCTCAGCAAGATAAAGATGCTGTTCAACAGAGTCCACAGCCAAAT
>NW_009193271.1:0-1055 GCF_000690835.1 Fulmarus glacialis
GGCCCCCCGCCCCTGCCGGGCTCTGCCGGGGGTGGTCGCTCCGGGCTCCGCGGGGCAGAAGCAGGGGGGTCCCCATCCCCGCCGCGCTGCCGTGCATCTGTCCTCAGCGTCCCCGGGACGCCCGAAACTCGGACCGTGTGCGAGTGTCTGTGAGCGGGTGTCCGTGTAAGTGCGTGTGTGTGTGTGTGTGCAAGGGCTGGTGCGTGCCTGGGGGTGTGGATGCCTGGGGAGGTGCTTGGAGGGAACCTGCTCCGGCTGGGGATGGGTTAAACGTGGCTCTCCCAGCTCTAACTTCTGCTATTAAAGGAAATAATCCAGCCTCTCCTGCCCACTTTTTGAACCCCGCTGGATTATTTGCAGGAGGAAAAGAGAGCCGCGCTGCCCCGAGAAACGCATCAGTGGGTGTCTTTTTCCTTTTTTTATTTTGGTTTTTTTTTTGGTTATTGTTCGTGGTGGCTTCATGCCCTTGCTTTGTTGTTGGGAGGATTAAGGGTTGCCGAGTATCCTTAGTCCCAGATCCAATTAAAATAAATGCAAGTAAATGGGACATAAAGGGAAGTCAGCGCTGGCATCCCGGCAGAGGCACTAAAGCATCAAGGTTGGTTAAAAGGAAGAGACTCGAGGAAATGAATGCTTTCCTTCTTACTCATTTGCTTTCTCTTTGCAGCACTGTCAGACAGGCTTAGAGAGGTGCATCATTTGATCGGGGTTTCGCGGATCCTTAACCAATCTCTGTCCAGCAGAAAGAAAGAAAAAAAATGTCTTCTCCACAGGCACAGGCATTTTAACTTATCTCTCATTTAGCAAATGCTTTGCTTTATGAAATCTGGTTTGAGTTCTCAGCAAAGGAATTAAAAATCAAGAGAGGGTGAGCTATGAGAAATACAGAGCAGAAGTGCTGCACCATTTCCTGGTCACTGCCCGGACTGTGTGCATTCACTGGGGGCTTATTCCTGGTCTGGAGCAGTTCTGGAGAGGGTATAAGCATTAGCTGGGAAAGCAGAACAAGGCAAAATAGCCTGCCTGGTTCTTGGCTGTCTTTTTTAATTCCTGCT
>NW_009193271.1:1072-37610 GCF_000690835.1 Fulmarus glacialis
TCCTGCTGACATACAGAGGGCTTATCCTTCAGTTGAACAAAAAGTTAGTTTTGTTGCTTGGAGAGGACTTGGTGGTGGATGCAAGGGGAGAAGGAATGATGCCTCCGGAGCCAGCTTGCCTTTGGAGAGTGCTGCTGAGAAAAAGCGTACAGCCATGATCTTTGTGTCCAAAAAACACTGGAGTCTTGTTGAGAGAGCCAGGTAGGAGCCAATGTACTGCAGGGCTAGAAACTATGGATATCCCTCTGCCTGATCCTTTGGTGGTGCTAGTGTTGTAGAAAATCAGCAGGTTGGCTGTATTTGCCTTGATGCAGCAAATAATACTGTCTTTTTCTTTACTTTTGCTCCTTTTTTTTTTTAAGCTTGATTCTTAACATAGCATCTGTTGGCATCTTAATGACTGTGCTCTGTACCTGTATGCCGATGGTACGCAGGATGCTGCCTGAACTCTGTCTTATGTTACTGTGTTATCCTGTATGTACAGGACAGTGATGGGGTATACACCCCGAATTTCCCTAAGTGCTGGCTTTTTCCATTTCTGACGTGAGGGCCTTCTATTCCACCGGGTTATATTGTCACCTTTCCTACCATCAAGTTGCGCTGTTGTGACCTGATGTACTCTGGTTGATGGATTCTGTCAAATACAATGAAGGGAGTAATTAGGAGAGAGTTAGGGTGTTTAGCTGTTGCTCGTTAGGAGCAGTTTGTAGCTGCTGTTCCACTACAGATGTATTTCCGTGCTGAGTTCTCAAATGTCTTCTGACACATGCCAGCTGCACTCATACCACTTGTATTTACAGTCAGGTTTTTCTGAAGGACAGAAGGTTGGTTAGGATAAGCTTTGTTTTAGCATGGTGTGCCAAGGCGAAACATCATACTTCTGGATGCAGGTTTGAATCCTTTGCAGTTCAGCAGTGTCTTAAATTTCTTAACTGTCTGATGAGTATTTCGTTGCTTATGTGAAGGGTTTCACGACTTCGGCCTGCAGTTCATAACACAAAAGCTGTTGGCACTGTTAAGACCCTTATTGTGCTGGCTGGAAGTCCCAAGGCAGAACGGGCAGGGAGTCAAAATCGCTGCAACAGAGGTGAAATCCTGGCTACGGTGACTTCAGCGGGAGTTTTGCCATAGATGACAATGGGCCAAAGCTTCAATCCAGAAGTAGTCCTCCCTTCTTGTCGGTAATCCTGGTGTAAGCTCTAGGGAAGCTTTTGCTTTTCTGCTGCCACCCAGACTGTGTCTCTTAGTGCAGAGAAGATGTAAGTCTCTTAGGATGTCACGCTGTGCCTTTCACAAGCACAGCATTCCTGGGAAAGAAATCAGGGCAGATATAAGTGGAAAGAAAACCCCAAATGTGGACACATGCTGACTGTCTCGTTGCTCGTGTCCTGAGTCGTTCCCAGGAACGTGGATCAAGCACTCTGAACCAAGCAAGATTAGCTTCTTGTGCCTGCAGTGGAGGGAGCCGTCAGTGGCTGCAGCCAGTGCATCCCCCAGTCCCTGTGTCTGCATTTGCAAATTATCGGTTTAGTGACAGACATTCAATATGTGAAGCAACAGTACATTCATTAATTCAACCCTGCTTAGCCCGTGCACACTGAATGAGTTTTCTACGTGTATGTGATCTAGTGAGCTGTTCTCAGAGACACTTCATATACCCAGCATCCAGATAAATTTTTATGTTAAGTGACAGAGACAAATGGGAAGTGTTTGATACTTTTTTTACCACGTGGAAGGTGTGTGGTGCAGAATATCAGAATTTGCATTTAATCAGTGCTGGTTGAAAGCTGGTCCAGGTCATGGCCATGTAATAAAACTGGTCTTTTCAACAGGAATGGATTGCTTCAGTTTATTATATTCGGTGGCATAGAAGAAGATTTGTTAATATACAACAAAAATGTTGACTGGGATTGAATGTTTGGATCTGTCTGATATTTTTTCTTTTTTTTTTTTTTACAGTGGAAACACTTTGGTGTCTGTAATTCCAGTGCAGACAGTTTTCTTTTACAGTGCATTCTTTTACCATGCATTCACCCCAGACTTTTGGGTATTTTGCTCATGTATGATGACGAAAGGAATGAAAATATAAACTAATGTGGAAGTGAGTAGCCTGTCTTCCATGTGCATCCTTATGTCCTTAGTTTAAAAGACTTAAATAAGGAGAATATATCTTAAACAGTTATAAAATATACCTTGTTAGTGTCTCTTAGCTTGTTTGCTATGAGAATTTATGCATCTAAAACAAAACAATCCTAATTCTCATTTAATTTAGATAAGTGCATAGGCCTCATTTTGTCCCAGTATAAAAAATGATAGATATCATAACAGGCATCGAAATCAGACCCTGAAGTCATGCTAGTGATGTTAAAATCTGGATGAGTGGATTAAGTAAGTTTTGGGCACTGTTAGTACTGTCGGGATGCAAAAGATGGCAGTGCTGTGAAGAGGGATCCGAGCTGGGCTGCAGTTCAAAGCTCTGCTCTGGGATCTGCATGGACTTCCAGCCTGTGGGTTTTTTGGTTTTTTTTAATAAGTGCAATTCAAAGAGTTGATGATAACCATTGATATGTCCTTTGCTCTGTGTTGTCTAAACCCTAAGTAATGTACTTGGACTTGAGGGCTGAGCTGGGAGCCGGGGGCAGGACTTGCTGGGTCCTGGACTAGAATATGCATCATGTGGTGATTTGAAAGACACACTGTTCTTAGCTTGTTTTTTGCTTAACTTCATGTGAAAACTGTGGAATACAGAGTAATTTGGAGTGAAATTGGTGTTCCATGGGATTAGTAGCAAGGCTACCACTGATCTCAAAACCTCCTGATTTCACTCTTTTTTTTTTTTTCTTTTTCCTTGAAAGAATCAAGAGCAGACCTTGATGTGATGCGTTTAGGGTTTTGTGTTGGAAAATTCTCCGTTGTCTTATTGAGCTGTTGTTGATTTTGCTGCTGTTCTTGGTGTATGAGCCTGGGTACTATAATAATTATACCTAAACGTGTCTGTGCCTGTACTGCCTGTCATCCACAGTAAATCAAAGCATGGACCCTGCAGGCACTTACAGCAAGTTAACACAAACAAAAAACACCAGTGGCTTTGCCTGGGAGAAAACAGTATTTTATTTCTTTCCCCTGGATGATGACACTACTAATTGTACAGCTTTCAGTGCGTGAGCATAACTTCCTTTGACATCAGTGAGCGTTGCCTTCATCGTTACAGGCGTGCCAGCGCGGCGCAGCCTCTGCCCGGGGGTTTGGTGCTGCTGCCCCTCTGCTCCCGCAGCGTCCACGGCTCCGTCCCTCGGCCGCAGAGCCGGTCGGAGAGATGCGGCAACACGTGGGGTGGCTCCTCTGGGCTGAAATCCTCCTTCCTTCCCTACTGTCTGAGTGGATTTCTCTCTGCTTTAAAAGGCATCTGTGATTTTTTTAAATTATTTTTTATTTTTAAATGGGTTTAGTGTCCCATCCTGAGATGTGTTGGGCTTTCCAGGCAGGTGGCCATCAACAGGCTGAGTTAGGCCACTTCTATCTTCAGTGGAGCTGGTGGTGGGGTTTAATGCTGACTGTAATGAGAGTTGGTTGTGGGCCGTTCAGGGCACTTAAAATCCTGCCCTGCAGCATTTCCAGCTTCTTAGCTTGGTCCTGTAGAGCATCTGGGGAGGGGAAAATAGTTTCGATGACTTCCTGTAGTGCTGGTGAGAAATGGTCTGTCACCAGCCCTGGAAATGCACAGCACAACTTGTCTCTGCTTGCACTGTGCAAACCGGCTGTAAATAACATTTCTTCTGTGTCTTTGCAGACTTCAAAGGTTTTTCCAGCTGTTGGAGGAAGCCTAGTGAGAGAAGGTAGCTGCAAGTTTAATTGTAGCTTCAGGACTTGAGCTAAATCAAAATCCAAACAATCGGATAAAAATTACAGCCACTTGAATGTTGTTAAAGGTTAAAAGTGAGCCCTCTTCGGAACAACTATTAATGTTTTACATCTTAAAATAAAGGAGCCTATTAATATTCCTAAATAACACTGAACATACATTTTTTGCCTTTGAACCAACTTCTCATGATAATGCAGATTAAATTTAGTGACAAGTGCATATAATGACAGTATAAATGTCAGTTTTGCTATCAGATGTGTTGCACTGGTATCTTTTTAATATTAAACATGATTATGTCCCATATTGCTTAAACAAATCACAGCACCCAGAGTCTTAAGATGATGTCTCTGTGTTCTGCCACAGGGTGAAATAACTTGTTAGCTCTTCATATTTAAATAATTAGTTAATAATTTTGACATTTACATGTCTGGGGTGGGTTGTTTTTTGTTTTTTTTTTTAGAAAGCTGGTGGTTGAAATTCTTTCATTCGTATCCTCTAAGCGGCAACTAATTAACGGCAGCTCATGCTGTGGTCAGGTGAGTTAAGTTGCTGCTTGCGTGGCTGCATCTTCCTGGTGTGATTGCATGCGAGGTGGAGTTGCCAGCTTGTGTTGGGATGACCTAGCTTTATGGATTTTCACTGCAGTGCAATGCATACGATGGATACACTGGCAGTCAGTAAACCCAGAGCCTGAGGTTTTACGTGGACATTTTTTCCAGAGGCTTGCTGTAATATTTTTTAGTTAAAATTCAGACACCACTATTCGCCGTTAGGATCTTCAAGGGAGCCTAATTGCTGGTTTCCTTTGGAAAAGACCAGCCTTTTTCTTTGTTCTTGCACTTTGGAAAAAATGTCATTTTTTGTTCCTACTTTGCCCTTGATAGTGGGTGTCCATATTATTGTAGTAGTCCAGACCTAGAAAAAGCCTGTGCTACCCAGAAGGAAATGTTCCCCTGGCAAAGAAGCTAGAGGATTGGGTGGAACAACAGTAATAATTATTATTATTATTGTTATTTTAAACTGGAGGTTTTCATTCAGGGCCAGGATGCAAGCAGAGTGAAAAGGCAGCTGCTACTTTCCAGTAGCCAAAAGGCTTCGATGTTCTCAGATACTGAATAGCTGGAGGGTGGCATGAGGGGCGGTGCAGAGGTGAGGGGCAGCCTGCTGGTGAAGCATCCTGGCACCTCTGCCGCTTGCCCGGAGCCAGGAGGTTGGATAATGCTGGAGTTCTTGTGAGTTTTCATGGAGCAGGCTGGTTTTAAAGTCTTGCTATTGACCTTCCTTGTGTGGACACATGCTCTCTCCAAATGATGTGTGAGCTTTGGATTACCTCTGATGCGTTGGACAGGGCTTTGCCGGCCTGCCTTGCTGCCCTGCAGCAGGCTGCTGGCCCGGTTCCCTCTGCTTCGCATGGCAGCATCTGTTTGGGAGGTTCTTTACCCAGCATGGTTTGTGCAGGGAATATTTAAAGATGCCCACAAGGCTCCTTTGGTGTGGTTTATTGCATTAGTAAAAAGCATTGTGATACAGATCATTAGGACTATACGCAAATACTCTGTGTGCTTTTGCAGCCATATCGTGAGGTCAGGAATAAATGGCGAGGCACGTACGCTGCTGACGGAGCTTTCAGAATTGACTCTTGCCAATACATGATGTGTCTGTTTGGCAGTGGTTTGTCTTTGGACGAATTTACACAGTGAGGTTTAGCTGGATTCATGCTGGGGTCCTGGTCCTCTGATCTTCAACAGTGCATGCTTGGGCTCTGCTTTGGAGCAAACCAGCAGATAACGTAGACAGAGAGCGCCTGAAGGGCCCTGCTGGAAACGGATGAAAAGCTGGACATGAGCCGGCAATGTGCGCTCGCAGCCCAGACGACCAACCGCATCCTGGGCTGCATCACGAGACGCGTGGCCAGCAGGTCGAGGGAGGTGATTCTGCCCCTCCACTCTGCTCTGGTGAGACCACACCTGCAGTTCTGCGTCCAGCTCTGGAGCCCTCAGCACAAGAAAGACGTGGACCTGTTGGAGCGGGTCCAGAGGAGGGCCACGAAAATGATCAAGTGGATGGAACGCCTCTCCTATGAAGAAAGGCTGAGAGAGTTGGGGTTGTTCAGCCTGGAGAAGAGAGGCTTCAGGGAGACCTTATTGCAGCCTTTCAGTACTTCAAGGGGACTGATAAGAAAGATGGGGACAGACTTTTTAGCAGGGCCTGTTGCGACAGGACAAGGGGGAATGGTTTTAAACTGAAAGAGGGTAGATTTAGACTAGATCTAAGGAAGAAATTTTTTACAATGGGAGTGGTGAAACACTGGCACAGGTTGCCCAGAGAGGTGGCAGATGCCCCATCCCTGGAAACATTCAAGATCAGGTTGGACGGGGCTCTGAGCAATTTGATCTAGTTGAAGAGATCAGGTTGCCCATGGCAGGGCTTGGACTAGATGACCTTTAAAGGTTCCTTCCAACCCAAACTATTCTATGATTCTATGAAATGAAGCCTGCAGTGATTCCCTATGGATTAGTAGGGTATAGGGGACCTGCACACTATGTTAAAGCAGCAGGATGCAGAGTTTTGTTTCTTTCTCTCTGCTTCCTCAGCTGTTTCTAGAAGCTGCATCCTGGAACATCCTTCCCAGAGCTGTTTCCCTCTGTTTGGAGTTGTTTAGTGATAGCTAAAATGATTCTTGAACATGAATAAATATCAGTTGATCCACTGCTTGACTTTTTCAGATGTACGGTGTGAGTGTGGGAAGACTAAGGAGAAGGTGGAAGGGAGGAGAGAGAGGATTTCAAGATGAGTAAGGAGAAGGTACTTCCATGTCTGGGTGTGGTTGGGGTTAACAAACGTTGAGGAGTGAAGGATGGGAAAAGAAATAGTGGGAGGGTTCTGGTTTCTGATGGTGGTGACTGAGTAAAGGAACATGGAAGTTTTGGGGTCCTGGACTACGCCAGGTACCTGGCTCGTAAATGGGGAGAGGGAGAAAGATGAATAGGGAGTTTTAGCTATATTAGCCTTTACTTTAACTGGTTTGGGTTCTTTTTTTTAAGCTCTCTTAAATACCTGAGATTTTCAGCATGGCTAAAACAACATAGTTAATGTCTTTGTTTGGTGTTCTTAGATTGACAAGCCTAAAATGTGCTTTCAAACTTAGTTTTTCATTAGCTAACTGTACGTGCAAGCAGAAGGTGTGTCTGCATTTAGATTCTGGGACACAATAATGTACGAAGGATCTGCCTGAGATCGAACCAGATTCAACTCTTATCAATGTGTTGGTAACTTTGGGCATGTTTCGTCCCTTATGTAATTGGTTTGTTGTTTTATCCGTAAAAATTAAGATGATGATAATAATAAAAAAAGGAATTTTACTACCTGTTCCCAGAACCTTGGAAGAAGTCATTATTGTGATAGGCAGACAAAAGCTAAAGGAGCGTGTTTATTGCAGAAATCCACATCACTTCTCTCACTAACTCTTCCGAGAGATTTACTTTTGGCTTTGTAATTTCTCTGCTGTGCAAGTACTTCTTAGCCCAAGCATTTATAAAACTAATTTAGCATTCCATCGCTCCTGCAGATGTAACAGATCTATCACAGTCTGCTTGCAGTGTACGCCCTGCAAGGGGTGAGTCTGCCCAGCTTACTGGCCTGGAGCTGCATCAAGAGGGTCATTGGCAAGAGGGGGGAATCTGAAGCATCCTGCAATGATCTCTTGTGCATATAATTTACCTTTTTCACTTCTGTGGCTTTTCATCTACTGTGTGCTCTTCCCCCAGTGCTCAGCCTCAGTGAGACATCCCCAGTCCATGTGCCAGCATGGAAGAGAGCTAAGCCTTTTACATCAAAAGTAATTTGTCTCCCGATTGATGCGTTGCTGGAGTCTTAGGAGCATCATTACTCCTTTGGGGTAATGACTCCTCCCTGTGGGGTATGTCAGCCTGCATCTTGAGGGTTGTTCAGATATTGCCATCAGGACCAAAATTGCTCTCTAGGAGCCAGAGGTCAGCCCTCCGCTGAGTCAGGAGCTTGGAAACCCAAGTACATGTGGTGGCCGCTGGTGCTCCCAGGCAGGTAGGGGCTTGCACAGCAGCCGTTCGCAAAAGGCAGGCTGGGCAAGGAGCTTGTCATAGCCACGGAGCATGCTGTGCTTATGGCCATTTTTGCAGGTGCCCTTCAGGGGTTGTATGGAGGTACGCACCGGCTTTAATAGGAATCATTAAGCAGAAATTATGTAGGTCATTATCCTGTGTGGAGTGGGAGTTCTTGTGCAGTGCGTGTGTACGCTGAGGATTGTGGCTGTTATTGTGGTACATCCTTACAGGGTTTAAATAATATTGCTCTTACATGTTTTAAAGTTATTCGTAATAGGATTGGCCACCTTCAGGGTGCACTTTATGCGTGGGCTATCTTTATTGTACTGACGGCATAACTATATTTGTTGCTGAAGGTTAACAGAAGTTCTAGTTTCTTCTGTCTTCTTGGTTAAGTAGTTCTTGGCATTCATGGAGTCATTTTCAATCCATCGCAGTGAAGCTGAGATTAGAATCTGATTCTTTGGATTTCAGACAAAAAGAATAGTGACTTCTTCTCGTGAGTGTTCGTTTCCCTGCCAGTAGAGGCTGAATGACTTAATCTCTGCATATATCAACACGTTGATCAAGTTTCACAGCAAAGTATCCAAGGGTAACTATAACAAATATTTGAAAATGTAAGCCTGGGTTGTAATTTAAGGCCTCGCTTGGTTATACAGTTCTGAGTGTAATGGGAGAGACAGCTCAGGGCTGGATTTTAGGGTAGCTTTATCTACAGTAATATTCAGCTGTAGGTCTATCAAAATAGCCTTCTAAAGCCAGAGCTGCCTGTGGCATGGCATTTGATCAAATATGCCTTAATAAAATCAGTGCGAGGTTCCACATCCAAAGGAAAAATCAAGTCTTTGAGAGTATCTCCCTTTCAGGTACCTGGGTCAACCCCAGGTGCAGCTAAGAGGAATCAGGAGGTTGTTGAGATCTAGATGCAGAAACGCTGTAGACTCATCTCTTCTTTCCCATTCCCAGTTAGAGCCTTTTCATTTGAAGTAATGTTATTTTATCATAAGCCAAACAAAACCACAGAATTAGGCTAAAAACACACCAGACTGTGGGTTTTAAAACTATCAGTCAATCTGTTAATTTTAAAGAAAAGCCTTTTTCTAGCTTGCTTTCCTGTACTGATTCTTTTTTAGCTCTTAGCATCTCTTCCGTGGCCATTCATGAGTTGTCTTTGACACTGGGTCACTGGGAGGACAACAACAGGAATGAGAAGTGTGGGTTTTGCCACCATTTCTAGAACCAATAACTCTTTCCTCCCTAAGAGTTTGGACCCTGAGTGGAGCAGACTTCATTGGCTGTATTGTGAACATACAAAGGTTTGCCATCTTCTGTAATATCAAGACTTTCAAATCTAGCCAGAGATATTCACTTAGTAGTTATGGAATGAAGAAATAAGTCTGCAGACCAACAGTTCCCCCACGGAAGCTGTTTTACCGTCCTTGTCTATGTGCTGGGGTTCTTCCCACTGAAGCAAGAAACTGAAGGGAAAAGTGGAAATCCTGAAACTCTAAGAAATTTGGAAATGTCTCCCAAATTCATTTGGAGAGAGACATTACTGCCCATCACCTTCAGGTCTTGTGTTCTACAATTCTGCAAAATCTCTGGAGGTCAAGTTTTCAAGTGCTGGCCTGGTGGGCTTGTCTCACCCTCAGCAGTAAGTCCCAAAGCTGTATCTCTTAGGAGGGGATTGGTAACAAGCTCGCGTACTTCATTTAAATGGACAAACTTGTACCCCACCTGCATTGGTACTGCGAAGACATGGGATTCTGATTTGTTCTAGCTTTCTCTAATGAGTTCCCAGAAAACATTTAGTATATCTTGGTATTTAGTGCGTAGGTGTTTCAGAAGATGAACCTTTAGAAGGAGGGAGCTTATGGAGCAGTTTGATAGGAATGACTGATAACGAGTCAAAATGCTGCTAAACAGCCCTGAACTGCTGCTATCTGGTATGGTCTCCCTGGGCTTCACAGCCAGCCCCTTCTGGAGGCTTGGTTGCGCTTATGTACTGGGGAGACAGCTTCAGCCCACAAACACGTTGTTTGTTTCACTGGTAAATATCAAAAGGCTTCATGAGGAAGGACAGG
This sequence comes from Fulmarus glacialis, assembly GCF_000690835.1. Classification (NCBI taxonomy): domain Eukaryota; kingdom Metazoa; phylum Chordata; class Aves; order Procellariiformes; family Procellariidae; genus Fulmarus; species Fulmarus glacialis. Next base: position 11,101 of record NW_009193271.1, read on the forward strand.
ATCCTTACTTACTTCCATTTTAGAAACGAAGGAATCAAGGCAGAGGCAGATGAATTGACTTGCTCCCTGTCCACACAGGGGTTAGTGGTTGTGAGTGAGTTACAGGACCAGAACTTAAAGGGGACTTATAAGAAAGATGGGACAGACTTTTTAGCAGGGCCTGTTGTGACAGGACAAGGAGTAATGGTTTTAAACGAAAAGAGGGTAGATTTAGACTAGATCTAAGGAAGAAATTTTTTACAATGAGGGTGGTGAAACACTGGCACAGGTTGCCCAGAGAGGTGGTAGATGCCCCATCCCTGGAAACATTCAAGGTCAGGTTGGATGGGGCTCTGAGCAACCTGATCTAGTTGAAGATGTCCCTGCCCATGGCAGGGGGGTTGGACTAAATGACCTTTAAAGGTCCCTTCCAACCCAAACTATCCTATGATTCTATGATCTATCCTCAAATTTTTGATGAGCTGCAGACCATGCTCAGTAGTTCTGCCCAGGAGGAAGAAGTCACTTACAAGGTAGTTGTGTGGTTTCCTTTGGGTGGGAACTTTTTACTTAATATACAAAGCTGGTGGACCCAGGAGGAAACCAGTCCTGTGATGGGTTTGGTGGTACTGCAGGCCCCTAAGCTCCTTTCGTGTTAGGTATAACCCTCTTCTCCCTGTTGCCATAGATAAACCTGATAAACCACTTCCTTCCATTTAAACCAATATCTAATGTACTCACTGGTTTTGTCTAGGATCAGAAGAGCACAGAGATGTGTGTAAGATATTTTGGCTCCATATTCTTCTTCTGCTACCATTTTTTTCTGTTAATCCAGCTTGACTGGAACCAAGGATCACCTGCATTTTCTCTGAAAACCAAAGCTTTGTGATTTCAGCCTTTGGGGCTCTCTTTCCTCTTGTCATTTTACTTTATCTTGCGCCGTCTTGGACTTTCCTTGTGCAGAGTGTCCATGTATGTGTATAGCAAGGAGTACATAAGGGAAGATACCAAAAAAGAAGAAATCTCAGTTTATTGCCTTGCTGCTCCTGAGTCCCTCCAGCAGTGCAAGCCCCTGGCTACATCCTTGACTGTGCATTGCTTAAGCTTGGCCCAGCTCTGTCATGGCAGTGAAGTAAGGATCATATCAGTTAGGATGCTGTTCATGTTGATTTAACTCAATATTTCCCTCCTGCTCTTCCCTTTCCTGTAAGAGATACTTAATAACAGCATAAAAGTAATGAAGTGGTATTTCTCTAGAGAAAAGAGATTTAGATTTTAAGGTAATCAGAAGTCATCCATGAGCCTTCATAGAGGTGCAGTTTATCTTAGTCCAGGCTCTGAACTGGCACCCCTCCGTGAAGAAGACAGGTCTCCTGGGCTCCTTATCATCAGCAGAGCTGGAGATAAATGAATTCCATGTATGAAGGGTCACCCCAACCTAGTAGCAGATGCTCCCTGTATGGTTAATGAGAAGCACCTCCAGGTGGGATTCTTTCCTTCTCTCCTTCCCAGGTATCTGGCAAGGCACTTGGGGTGGGGGAAAAAAAAGCTGCTCTTACTGATTACAGTGGGAGTGAAGTTCACTAACTTAGATCGGATACATAAATTTTAGTTGGCTGAAATCAGATGAGAAGAATTCCCCACTTACCATCTTGGATGTGTTCAGTGACTTCCAGTAGTGCCACCACACTAGTGTCTGTTAGAGAAGGTGAAAGAAAAGAGTAAAGAAAGGTCTTAAAAAAAAAAAAAAAAAAAAAAGAGAGAGATAATGTCACTACTAGCTTTCTTTTAATTTGAAGACCCAGGTTGGTTAGCAGCTGCTAATGTGCTTTGCTGGAGATGTCTGCTATTGAGAGCATGTGGGCGTTCTGTTTTGTGAAAATAGTTTTTGGACAAAAGTTCTTGACAAAGGTAAGCACGCTTAACTTATAGAGACTCAGTAGTTGGGAAGCAGCAATTAGAAAGGAAAAAATAGCAGAAATTAAAAGAGAAAGAAAGTTCTATTAATGTCTGTCTTTGTGGTAGTAAGTAGGTCAGTGAGCTGAAAAAGACCCTGGACAGACTTGCAGTTCTCACGCAGTGGGGTTGGAAGAAAGGTGCTGAAGCAGAGGCAGTGATTTCATCAGGGGTTGGTGGTGTAAAGCAAAGAGTACTGGATATGTAGTCAAAATCGCAGAAAAAGTCTTATATTCTGATTTTGGAAATAAAGATAAAGCTGGTGTCAGCCCTGCATTCCCATGCAGAGATAGCCAAACCCATTGTCTTTGGGTTTTATGGATGGAGGGGCTAAAGCAGATTAATTGAGCCCGTGCAAGATTATTCCGTTGCACATGTGATTGCTGACCTTGGTGCGAGGCACCGTCTCTGTGTGTGTCCCATGCAAGGCGAACTGTGCTGCTGCGTGGGTGGTGGAGGGACTGTGGGACCCCCCTGCACAGGGCTGTGGTCACGGGCCGTGCGCAGGAACCGAGGTGCCCTGATTCGGGACCCGCAGAAAGCTGTTTGCGTGATGAGCAAGCGACGACACCAGTTCCCTCTCCCCGATGAACACAAGGGTAAGGGTCCAATTATTTTGCACATAATGAGGAGGTCACTGAAAGAGGGACTGGAGTTTGGCAGGGCAAAATAGGAGCGTTCTCGTGCTTCCATTTTGCACTGGGAAACCTCATTATTTAGTTATGTGGTTATGAATGAAGTTCTGGCTCTTGAGGTTTTAAGAGTTTGAAAGGAGTCAGCGATCATCATGGTATAGCTGGGGATCACATAGGGTAGTGTAGGAAAGGGGTTGCTGGGGGTGGGAGTGACCGTATAGCTTAGCTTTTTTGGAAACATCCTAGGGTTAATGGAAGAGAAGAATAATTCATGGGTCAGAATATGGACATGTCAATATAAAAAAGAATCAAATCTATTAGTATCTTTTTTTTTTTTTTTTGTTTAGGAAGAATAATTTCAAACCTATGTTTATGCGACTAATGCTTATTAAATGAGGGATTAAAATAGTGGTATTTCAATCTAGGAAACTTGAAACAACTGGAAGAACTGAACTGTTGTTGCACAGAGAGGGGATGCTGGTGAAATGACAGCGATGGCTGGGATATGCATTGGTTTTGGTCAGCCAGGAGTGCTCTGGGGCTGACTGGTGCTTACAAAGCTGCAGGAGGAGACTTGTCAGCACCCTGGGGAGCCCAATCTGCTGTTTCAGTGGAAAATATGATGAGAAATTCTGAGTGATGCATTGTTCTGAAAAGGCTTTGCAACCTCTAAAATTTACTTATTTTTGTTTGGTTGCTTTGGTTTTGACAGAAAAGGATTTTCACCCAAATGGAATTGTTTAGGAACATTTTAAAACTTAAGAGTGCACTTCTCCCATTTTCCAACTCTTCCAATATTTTTTTCCATACTTTAGGGGACAAGGTGGAAAAGAAATAAGAGATGGTTGTTGCACATCAAACCTGTAGTTGTTGTCCAAACAGGTTAAAAAATTTTCACAAACTTGAATGGGACACTTTAATAAAAAATAAGTGTGTGCGTGCATCCTCATCTAATTTTTCTCTTTTTATATCTGTATAAATTTACTTAACGCGTAGAGAGACAGCGAGCTGTGTACCTGTTTAGTTTTCACATTAATGAAGCTCTAAGTTGAAAGAAGATGAAGGTATAAAAATGAAGTGCTGCCTAGCATTGATTTCTCTAGATGCTGACAAGGCAGAATTTGAGTGGAGATGACAACAAAGTAATGTCTCCGTGGGCTCAAATACCAAATTACAGAAAATGTAAATAAATTAACTGAGTCGTCCTGTTACTTTGCAAGCTAAGGAGGTTACGCAAATAATTTCTAGAGTCTTCCAGAGATATGTAAAACTAGTGATGCGGTACTAAAGGGGTATGACATAGTAAAATAATTTCTTGGTGCATTACAGGATTATATTTTGGAGTGGGTTGTTTCAAAGAAATCGTTCTTCGTTTAATACACAGTTGTATCGTGGAATCAGTTACAGGAGTAATGAAGGCCAACCCACCAAATGACTGGGACTAAAAGGCAAGTTCAGTCTTCAAGTTACTGAATGAATCCACAGAAGTGTTGGGATAAATTAATGCAAGTTATAAATTAATGATTAGAGGCGTGGATGTGGCTCCATTGCCTCTGGAGGGGTATGGCAGTCTGTCTCTGCCATAGGATCTTGTTCCTGCAGGCCGGCCTATGGGGGATTTTAGAACTACCTCATTGCACAACTGTCTCTCAAAATAAACTTGATATTTTGGCGTGTCATATTTGTGTGTCTTGGTGGTTTTGTTAGTTGTTGCAATGAATTTACAATAAAAAGGACGTGTCTTTTCCTCCCCCCCGCCCCTTCATCGGTGCTTTGTGTTCAACCTGGGGTAGTAGCATCCAGCTGGAAACATCCCTCATCTCACATGGCATTAGCTTCTTTAGGCGAGGTACTCCTGCATCAGGTTGTTTTTTTTCTTTTCCTGTTGTAAACATGGAAATACGTTTGTGCAAAAACATTGGCTTTAGGTGGTAGTGTGCAAATACAAGTGAAAAACAGGCCTAGAGATGTGTGAGATGAAGCTGAGACAAATTTCAGCTTTACTGTAAAATCTCAGCCTAAAATTGAAGGGGGAAAATACTTGGCATGTTCATGAAAATGAAGCAAGCAAAACTGGAGTCTGTGATATCATTAGTTTTATAGCACAGCTCCAGAACAGTATTTCACTTCAGGAGGAGTCATCATCAGCTCAATGGATAAAGAATAATTATATTATATGCTTTGGTGTGGATCTTATTTTGGTGTAGTATGGGTATTTGTAATGCAAGTCCAGGTTGCAGTTAGTTTGAAGTCTTCCTTCCTTTCTGTGATTGTTGCCTGGTTTTGCCTTTCATAGCTTTAGCAAGTCAGTGATTGAAAAGAGCTCCAAAATAGATTTTGGTTGTTTTTTCTGTCTTGCTTTTTGTACAGTAAAGATATAATCCATAAGTTGTGATCTTATTCAGTCATCTTTGGAATTAATTTTTCAAGACTTTATTTTTTTTAAGAGATTGAAGGTTTTTCTCTTTGCTTTCCCTATTTTATAAAAGTCATGAAAAACCATCACATGTCACATGTGCCTTTTAAAAATGTTGGATTTTCTGATTTAGCATCTTCATTCTGATACATCTGGTCTAAGCCTGGAGGAGGTGGGGAGGTGACTTTTGGGACTCTTTTTTTCCTATTTGAGTTGGCCTCAGAGTAATACAATTTTTTGTATTACTTTCTGAAAATAGAAATACAGAGAGATAATACACCTATGCAGAAGTAATATCCGTCTATAAGGAGGTGAGTAGAAAAAATATGTATCCTGCAGAAACAGAATATATATTAGTTTACATTTCTTTCTGTATTTTGTGCTTTTAGAAGTGATAGGGTGAGCTGTTGTTGCAAGCCTCTAGTTAATCTGATGTTTTTAAGGTCTCCTTTTCATTGCAGTCAGGCAGACTTGCTCCACATTCAAGTTGCTAATTCTTGACACACAGGATATTTTCCTTCTCATTAAAATGTATTTATTTATTTTGCAGTGAGAATAGCTTGCTTAAGATGCTCCTTTTGATCTTTGGTAATGTCACAGACTCAATAAGACTGCTAGCATAAAGTGGTGTTTATCTCATTTCAGTTTTACATCCACCGTTAATTGGACCTGAATAATATAACCCCATTGCAAAAACTGTTTTAGTTTGCTAGGTCTCAATATGACGTCCAATAAGATGCAGGTATTATTAGTGTTTGGAAATTGCTCCCTGTCTGTAATTGGAAGGCTTCTTCATGTGTTTCTGTGATTTTATTTGCATTCATTGTGTTTTAGGCCTTTTAAGAAGTAGGGGGTGAGGGGGAAAGGCATAGCGAGAAGTGCAAAGTTTTTGCAAAATATAATTTTTTTTTTTTTTGAAGCTTGAATTTGTAATATCTCTTATGTTTCTAGGGCAACAACTTAATGTAATGCAGATCAGCAGCTGAAATACTTTTCCTAGCAGCTGCAGAGTGAAGTTAGCAGGACCCACGGTCTGTTCTGCAGCTGATACTGGGAGCTTTGTGGCTGGTAGGTGTGGTGGTTGTCCCCCCGCACCCCTTCGTGGCTGGTATCCTTTTGGGGAGCAGCCAGCAGCACTGAATAATGCCAGAGTTATCCTCAAGAGAGGTTGTACTATAGGATGCTACAAGTTCAGGGGAGTGAATAAAATCAGATTTCTTATAGCTCTGTCTCAGGAAAAGCTCTGAAAGGAGGGAGGAGGTGACAAAGCGAGCTTTCTCCAGCAACTTGGATTGTAGAGGAATGTGAAACTTCACAGTTTTCTCCCATCTCACTCTTGAAAGTTAACACAAGAAATAGATAGGACTGGGAGACAGTTTTCTGACACAAATCCCAGAACCTTCATTCCCAGAAGCTGAGATGGTGACAAGAAGCTGGGTACTCAGCAGGGAGTTACCCAAGAATTTTGTTGACTGAGTTAAATCCTCCAGCAAGCAGGTGTCGGGTAAATGTTTTGATTCTTTGCAGTGTGTATTTGCATATTTGAAGCTTTCTGGTACTTATGACTCATTTTAGTTTGCCCAAGTCTTAAAAAGAGCGAACCAGCAAGCCCCTTAATTTTTGTGGGATCCCTGCGTCGTGGTTTCAAGACCTGCATGCCCCGAACTGGGCTCCTCAGTGCAAAGGTCCAACTTGTCCTACCCACGTCTTGGGAAGTGATGTACCTGCAGGTCTGACTGTTGGCATCTTATGGATAGTTACAGATATGTCACACCTCAGATGGTGTGAAGGGACTTCAATCATGGCTGTCTGATCGTCTTCAACCCTGAAGCCCTTTTGCACCAACATCTCTGACGGGTCCTTCTTGCCCTCCTGGCATGACTTGTATCCTGTTTCTTGGCCAGGGTGAGTAAGTGTGGGTGTAACAGGTCAGGCTGGAGCAGCAAGCAGCTCTGGCCCTTCCAGAAGGTGCTATGAAGTGTTTTAAAGGTTTGATACAAAGCGAAGCTTTATCTGTAGTGATGTTTTGTTTATAAAGGTTATTTTTTTTCTTCACGCAAATATGCTGGTGGGGCGGGTTGGAGGAGGAGAAAAGATGCTGAGGGAGTAACGCTTAGCGCCTTGAAGCATTTTTATTTTTTTGATAAAAAAGCTTTTTCTGTAAATTTTTCAGTTTTGTCACTTCTCATTTGCTGGGATCATGAAGGATGATAATATGCTCTCTGTAACCTTCTTTGGTGTGTTTTTGTCTGGAACATTAATAGATTCCTTAGTAGGAAAAGCAAGTTTCAACTTACTAGTTGCTAATCAGAACGTGGAAGTGGTATGTTTTTTTTCTAAAAACTGTAATTCAAGGTTATGCATGTGCAAAAATAGCTTTAGGCTACAACAAGTATTTTCTTCAGCAGGTCTAGCTCATTTTATTGACATATTGTTTTGTAAACTGTGGGTGACTCGCATTGTTCTCAACCAATATAACTTGCATCAATCAACATAAGAGGGTAATTAATTTACATATTTTCATTGTGGAAATGTTCCAGACTTTTTTTTACTGTACAGTGCTAGACTTGAGAGAGGAAAAGTGCAATAACATTTTGGGTTTGTAGTTTGTTTTTAAGTTATTCTTCACTTCTGTTTGTGCTGGAGAAAGCATTGTGACCCTCTTAAATTTGAGCTTGGCATAGCATTGAATGAAAATAAAGCAAGACTTAGGAGTGAAATTGTATTTTGTGACTGTGTCGCACACCAGTACAGCCTTAATGAGATAAGGAGAGGTTGGCTATTGCATGCCATAGCAAAATGTAGTCCAAAATGCTTGTTAAGAACAAATGCAAGAGGGTTAACTATTTCCTTTCTGTATGAGAATCTGAGGCCAGCAGAGGAGACTATGGCAGATACGGAGTCTGATGAATTTTGTCAGGGGTGTGCCTGGCACCTCGCCTCTTGCCCAAGATGAGTGAATACGTGTGCACCATGTTGTCTTTGAATAAGTAAGTGCTGGCTCGTTTTTGCATGAGGCACCAACAGGTCCCAGATCCACCTGAACTTCACTAGTCCCTCGCTGAAGTGTAGTTAAAACACAAGTTTCTGAATCTGATGAATTGTAGAGAGCAGTGTGGTTATCGCTGTGGATGGACTGACAGGAGGTGGTTTTTGAGGGACTGTGATCTTGTGTCTCTGAAGGTACAGTGTGATGCCTCTTCCTCTCGTCCTCTGCACCCTGAATATACTCTGTGTGTGACTTATTAATAGCTTTTTTTTTTTCTTTCTTTTTACCTCCATAGGGTAATGGAGCGGTGAAGCAGGATGCTCAAAGCCTCCATGTAAAGGGGTGCCATACACAGGCTATTCAGGCAAATCACTTTACCCATACCATCATTAAGAATAAAACCTCGTATTTTTAAACCTGAGACAATGTAATGCATGAAAGTCTGTCTTCATTTTACATTGTGCATTCTCTGTTACAGTGCTTGGTCTGTTGCCAACATATTATACATTGGCACTGTGACCTTAATTCCTCACTTTTAAGCAGGATCCCACCACCTGAGGGGATATCACTGGAGGTGCGAAAGCTGCTCTGGGAGGCAGGGCATTAGATAAGATTGGCCTGACATCAACTAAGGATATCTTTTGGGGAAAAAACAAACAAACAAAACATTTTTGTTTCTTGCTGTTTTCATTCTTTAAACAAGACTCCTGATATTTTACTTGAGGAGCTGCCCTCAAGTAAAGATAGTGTTCAGGATGATGGCGTTGGTCCCTCTTGCTAGTGGCTTTCTGATGGCGAATGTTGCATCACCTGTGTCCATTTATTATTCTGCAGGTGAGAGTGCTGCTGTGTTTAAGCTATTGCTGCTGTAGAGACAAGGGCTGGATTTTCTGGCTTTGAGGTCTAGTCCTGAGATGCGAGGTCAGGATGTAACTGAGGTGCACAGCGGTACTGCTTGTGCTGACCAAGACTAAGCTGCTTCTCCGTGACCAGTGCTGAGAAGCAGCAGGGCTGGCCCAGCTCACTGGTATCGTGCCTAATCTGCAGAGTATGTGCTGCCTCCTGCTTGCTCGTAATCCTGGGTCTCACTCCTCCTGTGCCCACGCAGAAAACCCCTGCTTGCGTGCAGTGATGTTTTCAAGCTGGCTGTGCTGGAGATGGCTCGGAGCCCATATTCTGCTTTCATTCAAGCTGGGAAACCTCCCACTTCCCAGCAAGGACTCAGGCAAAATCCAGCTGAGTACCAATAAGCTCTCCAGAGCTTTCCTGCATTTTTTCCCAGGTACCTGAAAGAGTGGATGAATTTCCTGATTTGCTGGCAAAGAATCAGAGAAGTGCTTGACCCAGCAATGAAAAAGTCCTTGTGATTATTCACTCAGGGACATTAAAGGCAAAGGAAGCCAAAGAAGGTTATATAGACATATGGGCAATGTGACTGTTGGCAACTGGGCAAGACTGAGTTAGTCCCAGGTGCTCTTATCTGTGCTAACTCTGCTGGGAAGTGTCGAGCTGACTGGAGAAATGCAGTTGTGCTTTCAGTAACTTGCAAAGATTGAAGTCTGACTTTACTCTGTACCAGTCTGAACGCGCTCTGCTTTCCTTCCTTTCTGTGAAATCAGAAGTGTCAGGGTACTGCAATTAAGATGCCTTTTTTAACTCGAGCACATTTTCTCGTCCTAGTTACTTTGAATCAAGTGGTGCCGGGGCCTGAACTTGGACTATCCACATCCCAAGTCAGTACATTTCTGTTTGCTCTGTGCTTAATTCATGTGCTCTGCAAGCAAAAGAGAATTTGTGAGCTAATCTAGTGAAAGCCTGTCCTCAGAGCTTCAGTTTTTAATCTCTGCCTAGAAGACAAGTGATGGGTGCAGTAGATGGTGCCAAATGCAGGGACCCAAACAGTACACCCACGCTGGCAGAGACCACGTACTCCCAGCCTTGCTCTTTGTAATGACTTTATGCAGTATGAAAATTCATGAGTATTTTACTTTCCTTTGGGTTAAGGAATTATCTGATCAGCTGTCTGTCATTCTGAGAGTGTCTGGATGCAGTCTGTAGTCCTCTTCCATCTCGACTCCTTTTAAAAGCTTCTGACTAGTATCCATTGTCCTGGCAGCATCCATGGGCTCTTTTTGGAGAGCACGCAAATGACTGAGGCCCAAAGCCAACTGGTGCAGTGCTCACTGAGCATTGCGATGCTTAAATAAGCATAAAGGCTGGGGTTGGGTTGCCTAAACAAGGTATCTACTGCCAGGTTAAGAGCTTTAGGGTAGCACACCATTGTTGGTACAGAAGGGCATGGATCTCACAGCTTCCAGGATGCATCTAAGATGCCACCAGGCCCCAGTGCTTGGGCAGCTGAAACTCTTGTATGCTTCTGTTAATTAGGTGATAGTTTGCTATGTGAGGAGGAAAAGCAGTCTGTATCTTAGTGCAGTGTGGTGCTTCACAACTTTTTATTTTTTCCTGGCAAAACAGCAATTTATCTGATACTGATTCATTATGCTAGTTTAATATATCCATTGGTCAGAAAGTTGGAATATTTTTTTTTAGGAGAAAGCACAATAAAGACAAGTTGAAAGGTAGCAATGTATTAAAACAAACTCACTGTGATAAATCCCATTGGGGTGTGCTTGTATCTGATTCTTCAGTAGTGTACCATTGCAGCAGGACAGGCGTTCGGCATTACGCAGGCGTTAGGTGTGCATTGACATCTTCCACTATTTTAGTTTGCTTTGCTGTCATGTCTTGCAAAGTTATCTCTAGTCTCATGCTATCTGTGCATTTAATAACTGGATATTGTTAAAATAAATCTTAGCAAAGGGAAACTGGAAAAATAAATGAAGGGAGCTCAAACATGAGCTTTCTCAAAAATGAGAGAAGAATCCAAGTTTCCTTGTTTTTTTTTTTTTGTTGTTGTTGTTGGTGGTTTTTTCCCCCTTTTAAAAAATGTAAAAATAAAAATCTCTCTCCCTTAATCTGGCACTTTGCTAGGCAGTTTGTGTCTGGCCCTAAGGAACACATTGCTCTGAACAGGTAGAACAGGGAAATAAATACAAATAGTGGCTTGGATTCTCTAGTCATCTTGGATACCCCACTTGAGACAAGCAAAGCCTAACTTTTTTTTTTTTCCTGAGCTGCACCAAACTCCTGCAGTTCACAGGATCTACCTGTTTTCACCCTTCTTGAACATGTGTTCTTCCAAATGCCATTTAAGAACCGTTTCCGAGCAAGATTATGTTTCTTTCTTGAGATGTAGCCTTTCTTTTTTCCACATTTGGTAAGTATCTTTACAGACAAAAGATACTGTAGCATTTTAAACCAGTTTTATTGGACAACTCGCGTGCATATCTGAGTCCTGACGTATACAGGCATGCCTTCAGAAACGGCTGAATTTACAACGTGCTTTGATGTGTGCGCAACATGGCTGCATGTCTCCATTTGAATCAAGGTGAGCAGCATCCCCTGCGCTGAATCTCTCCTCGCGACACCTCCGAGATGTGTTCAGAGGAGAGAGATGGGCGTGTCTGCCCCGTGCCACATCCCCATCTGGGGATCTGTTCTGGGTTCCCTCTGCAGTGCAGATGTGTTTTTAGGGTCTGAAATCCTGAATTTTAAGCTCTCAGAGTCCAGTTGAAGTATGGTTCTTAAGTATCTCTAAAATCTGTTGTCTTATCACCTCTGTTTTTATTCTAATAGGGGATTCGGTTATCGATAGGGATTCAGTATGCTGTGTAGGGCTTTGGAAGAGGAAAACAGTAACTGTTGCTGCCATGGAGAAGGAGGAGAAGCAAGAGCACCTCAAATGGTACCTCCTGGGTGCAGCACGGACCAAGTTCCTGACCATGTCTGGTCACTAGAACAATGTTCCCGTGATGCCTCATATAAAAGGGGAGGGTATTACCATTCCCTGTCCCCAGCAAGGAATCATGCTGCCTCCCTTGAATTTGCCTTGGCTTCAGTTGTTCATCTGACCCCCAAGGGCTGTCATGTCGAGTTCCTTCGTGTGCAAGGGCAGCACGAAGCTGGCTGGATTTCAGCAAATGCTGGTGCTGAGTGGTTCCTGTGTTGTGTATATACAGTTGCAGAATGCTTTCAGAACAAATAGTCCTTGGCAAAGCTGTTTTAATGAGCTGGAATGCCAATTGTAGCATATCCTACCCAACCTTGCAGCGCTCCACCGAGCTGAAATACCTTCTTTGTTCTTAAAATAGCCCCCACTGATTCGGATTTTAATTGCAGATATTACAGCTGTCAAAGAAAAGGAGAGATGACCGGATGATTGTGTTGATGGTATAAATGGAAGCTGGGGATATATCGAGTTCCAGCCTTTATATCTTCCTTCATTCAAGCGCTACCGCAGATATGCCTGTGTGCTGCAGTGATTACGTGGAGCAGAGACTCTCTCTAATGTTAAGATGACCTGAAGTGCATTGTGCCTCATTATATCCACCATGTTGACTAAACTAATCTGACAATAAGCGTGTAGGGCTACAAGGATTTTGGTGCTGGTAATGGTAACAAATAGGCATAGATATTAAATATGTTGAAGCCTGAGTCTTGATAAATCAAGATGGAATTTACTAATGCACAGAGAGATCGTGATTCAGGAATTCAATTAAAACCAAAAAAACCCCAAGGAGGTGATTAAAATAAAAAGAGTTTAAAGCTTGGGTACCAGACTGCATGCACATCAATCAGCGTTGGTCAGAGGGGGAGAGCTCTTCTGAGTAAGTGAGCTGAATCTTTTCAGTGCAGCGGTGTCAGGAACGGCCATCAGGCGAGCGGCCTGCCATCGTTGCTGTTTTACTTCATTACCTATTGATTGAGTTCTCGAGTTTTATGAGTTCATAAATCACTCTATGGAAAGAGGCATGGTAGGCTGGCTTTGTTTTGTATTTTTTCATTTCTGGTGGTCAGGAGGACGGATTTTTGGCTGGATGCAAGAGGTGCCCGGCAGATTCCTCGGGTTGCAGGAAAGCACCACGGGCATAGTATGAGACCATCCACCCTAGCTGATTACAAACGTGGAAAGGAGAGAAGAAATCAGGGAAAAGCCTCCAGACTGAGTCTGTAAATGAGTGCAATGCTAACTACACAGGCCAAAGCACTGACACCGTGATATTGTCTTTGAGCCATTCACTGTTTTGGAGAAGGGTAGGAAGTCATCTCTTACAGGGGAGAGGGAGCTTCTGCCAACCGCGGGAGATTTCTGCAGGGAATATGAGAGGTCTATGCATGGTAGCACACCTTGGTGATCCTTTTGGGATCACCAGTGCCCCAGTGTTGCTGGCATATGAAGGTTTCCATTACATGGAAATACTATGTTTAGTATTAATCACCATTAGTTACGCATTTACACAATGAAAGCTCAAGTCAGAGACCGTAAGTGTTACACTTAGCAGATCTGGTCCTTAGAGAAGTATAGGACTTTCTTTCCCATTCCTGTTGTGAAAGGTAATATCCTTCATGGTCGTTGAAGGTTTAATTATGCCCTTGCAGCATTCCAATATGCCTGAAGGGATTTTGCTGGAACTTAACAACAACAACAAAAGCCAGAGACAAGATGGAGAACATGATTTTGTTTGTTTGCGTGTTTTGCTTAAAGTGCTGAAAATGGGGGGGCAGATTGTTGCTTGAGTACCACTAAAACTTTTTTTTGTTCTGGTGCAAATTACTTTGTAAACGCAATAATAAAATTAATTTGAAATTTTTTTTCTTCCCCTATATGAGTGGTAGGGGGGAAACTCTGCTCCGAAGATATTGTTAGTGGCCTGTGTGTGTAGCTAAATTAATTACATAAGCTAAATATGATGTTGGTAATTGATGGTGTCATATTCTCAGGGCGCAGGGAGAGGCGTGTGAGTGCTCTGGATGCTCTGTGATGCCTGTCCTGGTGGCAGGATGCTTAACTGCCACTTCATTTTGTTCCTTGACACTTGGTTGAAATGAAAGGAGAAACAAGATGAGCTTTCCTGTCTGACATATTGACTGTCTTATTAAGAGTCCGTTAAAAGTGGAAAGCAGGATTGTTTTAAGGTTGCAAGAGCCATTTGAGTTACACTGTAGCCTCACCGAGGAGTGAAGAACAGCAGAAAGTGCTGGTACACTGGTAGCGTATTACTTGCAATAATTATCTTGAACTATCCTTTCTTAATGAAGTTTGCAGAATGAATGTGCATGCTTTCTAGCTGTCTTGTGTTTTGGTGGCTTTTTTTTTTTTTTTTTTAACAGCCTCACAGTAAGTTTTAAAACATTGCAGCAGGGCCTTATCCTGAGCATTGATTCAGGCAAGTCTTGCAGTGGATGTATCAGAGGTTTTGTTTCTCCGAAGACACATACAAACCCAGCATTTTATTAAAGATGAGTAGCAGGCATTGCTCACTTGTTTGCATATTGCTCCGTACCCTTCTGATCACCGTGCGTGTTCCACTCATTTTTGTTGCAAGGGAGAATGGGAGGAGGGTCTTGGCATCTCATATTGTTTACACCATTTATGAGCAAGTGATTTGAAAACAAAAGCTTTGGAGGATGCAACGCGAACGAAAATTGGGAGCTTGAGGAAATTTCACCTGTTGACCAAACCCTGTAATTTTGTAAGCCAGAAAGTAGGTGGTGTTTTTCAGACAAACCAAAAAAAAAACCCTACAGCCCACTCTCAGGTGGAAGGGAAGTGAAAGTAATAATGAAAAAGTTATTTGTTCATGGTCTGTTTGTACCTGCATAGGGAGAAGATTACTGAGACTAGGTGGTACTTCAGTCTATCAGGTGGAGGTGTAACGAGAACCAGTGTTCTGGAAAGCAGAACTGAAGGAAATAAGACACACGTCAATTTTTCTTGTCACAGTGAGGGCAGTTAACCATTGGGAAGAACTCAGCCAGAAATGTAATGCATGACTGTCACTTGCTTTCACACCTGGGTGCTTCTCTGGGAGAGGTTCTGTAGCTCAGTTAGAAACAGTGGGCTTGATCCTGGAGCCATTTGGCTTGAACTCCTTCATGGCCTGACTGATGAGTCAAGCAGTGTGCTCTTGACCTTAAGTTCTGTGAGACACTTAAATGCATCACTCTTGTGTGTGTATTTTCAATATATTCCTTTAAAGTTCTTTTATAGTTAGAAAATGGGAATTGTCTTGTCCTAAGGAGGTGGTAAGTATAAAGGGATGAGTATTGTGGTTTTTGCTTTGATGTATTTTTCCATACCTACTTGTCCCCAGTGTGCTCAGCAGTACTGTTTGCTTCCCTTCTTGACCACCAGTTGGACTGCTGATGGTATCCCTTGCATTAGTGTGCTGGGTAAACACTTGAGGTGCACTCCCTTTGAGGAGAAAGCATTCTGCATCCAGGTGATTATTTAATGCTAAGTGAGGCTGAAAAGATTAATCAGCTAATTACTTTAATAGCATAGTGTTTTTTTAAGAAAGGGATTGTGCAATAGCAAGACGGTATTGCACAACAAGTGCCTCTGCAGAAAAAGGAGGAGGAGTGCTCCAGGGGACTCTGCTACCCTCAGTAGGTATCGAACTATCAAAATATTAAAGTAGCTTTCAGTGCATTTGGACCAAGATAGGTGCAATGTTTGGTGGGAGTTATGGCTGTTTCTTATTCTGTAGTCATAGGAGGGAAAAGAAAAACATCTAGGGATCAATCTATTCTTGTAAGACTGGGAGGAGACTTCCTTCCTTACTCCCTTTTCATTTAACATTATATTATATGGAGGCACTGGATGAGGCTTGCCTTGGACTTAACATAATAGACCCCCATTTCAACCGGTTTTTAACCAGTATAGACTCGAAGGTTTCCCTAAAGCTGCAAGCATAAGTGGGAAATGGTAATGCAGGGAAATGCTGTCATGAGCCCTGAGGAAAGGCTGCCTGGCCAGCTCATCCCTCCCACAGGTGAACAATAGTTGGGATCTGAAATGGCCAGGTCTCCGTGAGCCTGAGTTCAAACCTGCCCAGACAAAGGTGAGGCATTTTTGCTATGTAGAAGCTGCCGACACCAGTTGCAGCAGGGGCACGTCTGTGCAAACGGGCCGAGCTCACCCTCTTCAGCCCGTGGACTTGCTCTGGTCTGGAGGATGTGTCACTGGGATAGCACCGCTCAATAACTGTCCAAAAACGTCCTGCTTGGAGGTGATGTGGGCACAGTGGGCAGGGAAGCTCCTGTGCAGGACCAGCCTCCTGGTGTTGGAGGAGGCTGGGCTGTCTGGGGTGAGCTCTCATGTGGTGCAGGTGCTGCACAGCTGATTTTGAGATCCTTACGTGGGCCCTCAGCCAACCTTGTCAAACTCGTGTGCTTGAGGTTAGGCTCCCAAATCCACACTTAGGCACCCATTAGGTCGTTTCAGAGCTGTGCTAAGCACCAATGTTTCCTACTTGAAGTAAATTGCTCAAATAGTTGTTTATATCTGGGTTTGACTGTAGGGCTGGCTTCTATGGGACCACTATAAGCAACACATACCAATGGTCATAGCTGGACCGCGATGCTTTGCCTGATTGTGGCATTAATGGCACGGTCCTCTTCGTGCCAAGCAGCAGAGAGGCGGCAGTGGTCTCAGCAGCGTAAAGGTCTCCAAAGACAGAGAGGATGTGCAAGAAGCTTCAGTGCAGTCACTTAGGGAACTGTCTAGGCAGATCTTGAGGGGAAGGAGGGAGAAATAGCAGGTCTGGGGATGTGGATGGTGGCTGTGTGAGCCTGCCACCGTGCCACCCCGGAGGGCTGCACCTCTGCCCCGTGCAGCAGCTGGAGCCCGGCTTGGCGGAGGCTCCCCGGCAGGAGGCGTGGATGCTGGGGCAGTGGCTGCCGTTGCACCATTAGCCGCACAGCATGTGGCAGCTTGAAATCCTTCTCATCATCGTTATGAAGCTGAAATTCAGTGGCAGTTTCACAATGGCACAGTACCCTGTGCGAAGGAGGGAAAGTAGGTCACAGGCTGCCCTGTCGGCGTTTGTTTGTACGTCTGTGGGGCCGCGTTGAGAGCTGAAGGCACCAAGGATCCAAACAGCTAGGATGCGTTTCTCGCCCCTTTCCATCGTGTCCCTGTTTCTGGCATGGAAGTTGACTGGGGAATAGATGCTGGAAGGTTTTGTTGACTTCCCTATTATTGTTATTAATACTTCAGTAGGGACCAGAGGTTTTTGGTATGACTGGGCATCAGGCATTGTGCAGACTGTTCATACTGCCCATGCACCAAAGAGTAAATGCTTCAGGTAGATGAGTCAAAGCACAGGTGAAGCACAAGAGCATTTAAATTTTTGGCTGCTGAATTGTGTACTCAGTATCTAGCTGCTTGAATTGCAGAAAGCAATTTACTGATTTAGGGCCTTCCAGGCCTAGAGGCACTGACAGCATTGCAGCACCTGCATTTCAGCAGTGATGGTGCATGGTGTGTAGACATCCCCTGCTCTTCCTTTTAAAGCTATGGTAGCCAGTGATCTAAGGGTTGGGAGGAAAGCAAACAAAGTGGGAACCCAACCCTGTAACACAGAGTTCAGGGTGTTCACTGAAAGGGGAAATAAAGGATGAAAATGATTAAGAAATTGCATGGCAGAATTATCTTCAGTCATTGTACAACTTGAGGCTTTAGCATGCCCAAAGTCTCTCAAAGACTGGGTTAATGCAGCTGTTATCCAGATAATCAAAGGAATATTTGGCAAACCCTTGGATGTGCAGCTGTAACTGAGATCTGCATTCATGCATCAGCGGTTGGAGCTGAGCAGGGTGGAAGATCTCCAGCCACGCTGACCTGTGCTCCGTGGTGTGGAAGGGTTTGGGGCCAGTGCCCCTGAACACTCCACCTGTGCAGCGCGAGCAGTGGACAGACTGTTTTCCCTTGTCCTGGCCAGAGCAGATGGGGACTGCGAAGTGGCACAGAAGGGAGCACAGAGCAGGTTCTCCTCCAAGCAACAGCACTGGCCTCCCAGTATTGTCTTTTGGAAGCTGGAATTTTTGGTGTAATATAAATCATGATCAGGGAGAAGTTCAAGTAACTCTTCTATGTTTATACAGTATTTTTCTAGATTAGTTCCTAGCTTCATTTGGCTCAAATATGCAAACTACTTAAGAAATAAAAAGAAATCACCTTAAGTGGCTTCCTGTGTGGGATGTCACTGGCTGTTCTGAGGACTGTCCATCACTTCTTAAAAAGTTAACTTAAACAAAACAAAACATTGTGGCCTTTTTTGACTGCCACAACTCTTCAGCTGTTGCTTAGCTACCACTTGGCAATGACCTTTCCCCACAGAAGTGATGTTGTGAGCCTCCAGGCTGAAATCACCCAACAAAAGGAAAGAGCATAAAACCCCTGGATGAAGGTCACCCAAGATCTCCGTTCTGAACTCGGTGCTTTCTGTTCCCAGCAGGGGCTCCTGAATTTTACGCACGATTTGTCAAAGCCAGTAGTAATTTTATGTGATAGGGTCCGTGGGATTAGATCTTAAATGTAGACTGAGAGGTCTTTAATTTCTGAGCCATCACTGCCTTCCAGTTGGTTCCTTTGTGAAACTTTGGTGCCATCAAGGTAAAAGCATCGCATATCTGCAGGGAAACAAAGCTGTGTATCCCAACCTTCCCTGACATTTGGGCAGCAGCACCAAACAAGTTGCACCTGGCAAGCAGCACGGCACTCCTTCGGTCACGACCCAGGCATTGCTTTGGTTTGCTGCTTCTTGCATCCAGAAAGAGCATCAGAGGGTCTCACCTGTGAACTATGGCTCAGGGACCCTCAGTATTGGGGGACACTGGCTGCACAAACCACTGTCTCCATGGTCTGGAGGGAGCTCTGTGGGATTTTGCAAAGAGAAGGGCAGTCTGTTATGTCTTTTTTTTTTTCTTTTTCTTTTTTTTTTTGCCATTTTGCAACCTTTTGTGTGCTAAAAAGTAGAGCTGAATACAAATACTGCTGTTTTTATCAGGCTGGCAGGTTGTTTTTAGAGAGAAAAAGGAAGTTAATACATCCTACATGTTGTACATTTCATTGAAATTATAAGAACTCGAAGCTTGACCTTTTTTGGTTTGCTTAATTTTCTCCTGCCTGTAACCCTTCCAAGGTAGATTCAGCCCATCATGTGCACTTGATGTCTCTTGTTCTGTTGGACCATGCTCTGAGCTGGGCAAGTTTCTGTCTTTCTTTTTCTGGGAGAAAGGGAGTATTTTTATTTTCAGTGGAATTGAACTCTCATTCCCAGCCAAAGCCAGTCCAGCTGCACAGCTACGTATGGATGCACAAGAATCAGTTGTTACGGACCCAGACAAGTAGCCAGGTATGTGCGTCAGGGAAGGCAAGAGAAGATGCTAATGTTGCAGATTTGGCATCTGAACAGAGGCTCCCGTTTTCTAAATATGGAACAGGACAGCTTCGTTTTGAACCCCAATGTCAGAAATCTTCAGCTTGTGTCAAAACCAGGGAGGGGAAAAGACGGAGACTTTATCACAGCTTTCTGTAAGCCGTCAAAGTAGAATTTCATAAAATGGATGCCACAGCCTACAGTGCTTTTGTTGGATAGGTTATGTAGAATCTGATGGCCATCTATTCTGAAATGATAAAGAACCACAGACTGCAATGAAGTCATTAAGAAATTGAATTTCTGTGTCTTTGAAAATAGAGTTATGAGTTAATAAACTGTTTGTTGGTGAAGTATCATACCTAAGTAAACCCAGTACTGTCGGGTCGTAACAAAAATTGTCTTCCCCGCCATTCATGGTGGTCCTTGCTTCACTTATTTTACCTCTTTGGTGAGTCCAAGCAGTAGCAACCTTGCTGCCTTAGAGATTGACTGTAATGAGTGCAGTAACTGGACCCGATCTTGCAAAAATAAATAAATAAATAGTTTATGTCATGATCAAAATTGTGCTAATGGCAGCTTGAGTGATGAAATGTAAGAAATGCTTTGGAATTCATCAGGTTTTGTGCCAGTGTGAAAGATGCCAAACAACAAGAGTAAAAAGAGGTATCTAGTTCAGTTTTTGTGGATGGATACTAAACAGTTTGAATAGTGGAAGAAAAACTGTCTTATTATCTTTGGGTAGTGCAATAGTAGTTTATTACAGGAGAGGGAGAGTCAGTGGAACAGAAGTTGTATCATTTTTCATATCCCCAAACTCTGACACTGTACTTTTGCACTACAGTATTATTCCAATAAATCAAAAGATGGGATCCCTAGAGGTTTTTGTGAACGATTGTATTTTTGAAGGGAGGTAGGGTTGGGGAGGATGCAAAAAGTTAAATACATTAAAAAGTTCCCACTTCTTAAGCTGCTTTGGAAATGGCTTTAGGAGAAGAAAGCAGCCAGGTTCAAGTGCAGACTCTAGCCTCAAGGTGCTTAGGTGCTGCAGTGTTTGATTTCTCATCTGCTGCAGTACAGATGCCCACGACAGGGAATGAGTCAAAGCTTTAGCTGAAATAGAATATGTAAAATCTTGGTCCTGAGAAATTAAGAAAAAAGTAAAAAATCTATAGTATTGAACTGCTGCCTGATCGCTTTCATTTATAAATGATAACAATAACGCTACTGCATTTGAGGAGAAGAGCAAGGATGCATTTCAGACTGTTTAAGGCTTGCGATGGCAGGCTGCTGCAAGCTCCCTTCTAGCCACATGCCAAACCAGAGGGAAGGGGATCAGGTCTGAAATACAGCTTGTAGCCTTGACCAAAACACCCTGTTTGGGTGTCCACAGGGCCCGCCAGCAGCATCTCTGCTCGCCTCTTGATCAAGAGCTGTCTCCTGCCCTGCTGCCTGGGGGTGCAGTCTCATGTCTCCCTGCAGGTCTGGTGTGGAGATGGCCTTTGGGTTGCACTTTAATTTGTGTCTGGGCACTGTTACTGATTGTGTTAGTCACACCACACTCAGAGGAGAGGAATGCGCTCCCTGGCCGGAGGAGTTTCCAGTTTAAGAAGAGTACAAATCTGTGCAAGTGAGCTCAGTGGACAGTGAAGGAGGATGCAGGAGAAGGGAGCGCAGGGCTGGCAAATGTATGTGTTGCAGTTTCTAAGTGTCAGGTAACTTTTCAGGTCTCAGAGGGTAAACCAAGGTGGTGACTGGTAGTGCGTTACATTCCCAGCTGTAACTTGCTCTGTGTAACTGCCTTGGTAAATACGTCTCTCTCTGAGAGCTGGCAGGGAAGTGACCTGCCCTTTAATCTCAGTGTAGCAAAATACACAAGAGCAGTCAGAAACACTGTAATTTCCCACCTTTGCTTACCTCACGTTCTTGCACAGCTATGCTTTTAATTATGTCCATTTTTTGGAAAACATTTAGCTGCCCCCCAGTGACCCAGGGCTTAATTTTTCCAGCCAGAGTCAATACTAGCTATATGGAGAGTGCTGCCATCCTGCGGTGCTGCTGGAGGGAGTGGGTTGTCCACCAAGCTGGGCTTCATCTTGCTGAACATCAGTATTCACGAGCTGGGAGGGTAGCGTGAGCCAGGCATGTTGTCCTCCCCTCCATAGCTTGTAGAGAGAGAAGGTTGGTACCCAGCAGTGGTTTGTCCCATCTTTTGAGGTACGTCCCATCTTTTTGGGATGGGACGCATTGCCTTGCTAAGGTGCTGGTTGCTTTCCACCGATGAGGGTGGGAGCCTTCCCCAAGACTAGTATTCAGATGGATTAATTTTAAGTGAGACTAATCCCTTCCCAATTAAAAGCTGTTCAGTTCCTTGTCATTGGTTTGAATATACTTTTGTGGGAAACTGCAATCTGCAGTAGATTAGGAAGTTTGCTATAGTCCTTAGGGATGGTACCATATATAATTTTTTCACATATAGAACACGTTCTGTTTTCAGCATGTTTGAGGGCTTTCTTTTGTTACGTTTTTGCTGTCCATGCTCTGGCATCATCATGTACATTTTTGGTGTCAGGGGAGGTGGAAATGCACAGCATCTCTTCATGCCAAGCTTCTTGATAAGATCTCTTGTGGGCACTGAATCTTGAAAAATGAGCTTTTGTGCCTTTTGTGTCCCTAGAACGGATGAAATGGTTTTGAATGGACAATGGCTGGATAGATTGTTACACAGTTCTGGGATGAGCACATGCCTGAAAGTTTTGTTTCTTTGCTGGGTGACCTCATAGGTGTGACTACAGCAGTCCCAAAAATACACTGCACTGTAGAAACACCTCAGCTTGCTTTAAATGATACGTTAGGTACTAGCTGCAATCTAGCAATGGCAGCATGGAGCTCAGCACAGGTTAATTTTCCCTGCTGCTTGTGTGCACTAAACATTTAGGAAAATAGTATAGACATACTCATAACACTTCTGGAAGAAAAGTATGATACATAAAAATACTCTGATTAGCTAGCTTTGTAGGATGTAGTGATTCCCCCCCTGACCTCCATGTTTAGGCCTGGTATGTATTTGAGCAAAGAAGAGTTCATTTCAGAAATGAGGAGTTTAAGGATTAATGGGTTGAATGTCTGAATTTGTATAACCACTATATTCAATGTGTTCAACAACTTCAGTTGTCTTCTGTCCATCATTTCCTCTTTTTCAGTCCATTTAACTTGTTTCCTTAAGGGTTTAGTCTTATATCCGTTTCTGAAATAGAAATACTAGTTTCCCTTTTTGCTTGTGAAGTTGGCTGAAATAGGAGGTTTGATTTCGTTTGAAAGGTTTATCTTGAAGGTGGATGGGATGGAAAACCAATCTCTTCTTGGTGCACACTGCATTGCTTTAGGATAACTCGTACTTCTGCAGCTCAAGGACTAGGATCTTATTTATATTGATTTAGGGAAATGCTTAGGGGTTTGTATTTGCATATTTAATGTAGTTAGAGTTTCAGTTATTTGCATTAGCAATTGCTCCAACTCCAGTATTAATAAGGCAGGTGCTTTTGTATAAATAAAAAAAGAAAAAAGAAAAGAAAAAAAAAAATGATTAGAGTAGTGCCACAGGTTAATTTTTATATAGATGTAATGACTTCCAGCCGCCACAGTAACACGCTATATTCCCCTAGTGATACCTCGAGTCAGGAAAGAAATTAACTCCTGTATATTAAGTTAGCAGTGGCAAACAAAATTGAAGATGAAAAGAAAATGAAGGGGCAAGGAAAAAGGCTTAGTTCCTCAACACTGCCACGAGGGACACCCAACTTTAATTTCAAGATTTGGTTATTTCCTTTCATGTCCCACAGATGTGAAAAATACTATGGCAGTACTGGGCCATATGCAAATCCCTTTGAAACTTGTGGGACTTAGATTAGGCCTATCTTGTATTAGTTCTTTATCCTTTATTTTGTTTTTAGGGTTTTGGGGCTTTTTTTTGCCAGAAACAATGAGGCAAGATAGGCCTGATAAAGGGGTGTGTTACGAAAGATCGGGATCTTCAGGCCTATGAAGATCTACATTACTTAAAACATCCTTTTGATTTAATGGGGTTGAACTGGGTGATTTAGATAAAGCTACATCTATGTGGAACTAGCTGAAGTCTTTCACTTTCATGCAATGTCAAGTGCCCACTCAGGAGGAAAGCCTGCAGGTGTTTCATTTTGCCCCTTTGTGTGTATGGTGTGTTTGTGTAGCAGCCAGAAGAAGGTGAGGACTGGAGATGTTCCCCCAGCAAAGCCTTGGGGCTCCAGCCTCCATGGGAAACGAGGGTTGCCGTCCCATGGCGCAAAATCATTCCTGAGAACCAAGTTCCAGTTTGAAATGTAGCCTAGGTACTTCCACTTCTTAGCCCTTCTGATTTACCAATCCAGTTTTGCAGATCACTTTTTTTTTTTCCCACTCATCCAGCAGCTCCAGCTCCAGTGAGCTTTCCCATAGCATGTCCTGCTCTTGTCCTGGCTGGAGGTGGCATTGCAGGTGCCAGTGCCTGCTGCTGATGGGATGCTTTCCTGCTATGGAAAGTGGAGGAAAGTGGACTTGGGAAAACTATTTGATCTCCAGTAATGCAATGGCTGTTTTCCCTTCTTTGGAAACAGAGCAACTCTGTTAGGGCATAGGAAGGAAGCCAAAAAGTCAAACTGGCTGAGAACAAATAATGAAATTAGCTAGTGCTGCTTCCCCGACAGAGCTAATAAATGGGGCAGAAAATCTAACAAAAACCACAAATGAAGATGGGGTTGTCTACATTTTTTTTAAGCTCTGTGTGTGTGTGTGTGTGTGTGTGTATATATATATATGTATATATCTTGACAGTGTCCTCATTTAAAAACAATAGTGTGCTTTTAGTGTTTCTGGTTCTTGCAACTACTAATTCTTTCCTAAATTGTTGAGAGACCCACATAAATAGAAGGAGCTTGGCATTACTCTTTAAATGGGCAGGATCTTGGAAAGAGTTCATTTCTCTTGTAATGTGGTTAGTTCTATTTCTGTAATGTACAAATCCTGTCTGACCAAGAATATTGAATCAGAGCTGGCTTGTGGGTGTTAAGTATCTCCGCAGTTATCTTTGCTTGTGTTGAACAAATGAAAGAAAGCTTAAAGGTGGACAGTCCCGTGTGTGTTTCTGTTACCTGGAGAGGAGCAGTGCTGCACCCAGCTAGCTGAAGAAGGCCTGGCATGGAAAGTTAAGCAAGGTGCTTGTCCTTGGGTGGAGCATCTCCTTGCTACACAAAGACCTGTTGTCACTTGCATACTTGTGTATGGCTTAATAAAACAAAACACAGAATGTACCAGAGGTGTGGATACTTCTCACGCAGCTAACCACCAAGCATGAAAGTCCTGCTAGATAATCTGAGGCAGCCAAAAACTGGTAGCTGCCGTTGGACATGTAAGGTCTGAGGGTAGAAGATGCAAGGGAAGGGGGATGTTGCATCACTTGGGTTTCTTCAGGTCAAACCTTTAAGATCTGTTGCTGCTGAACACGTGGTGTACTTCATGTGAATTGTGCTACTATATGCTTGGCCCTTGGGACCGATTGCTATGTAAATGCAAATTATTTAATTAACGTTATTGTTTCCGTATGCCATAATATGATTTTTATGAGCATTTCTAGATTAAAGTTCACTTTAGAAACATAGCGATTGCTTCCCAAATTGCTTGGCTGTGCACTGCATTTTAAACCCCTTTAATGCAGTAAGGAATCCTTATCATTCCTTAAGCATCAGAGAAGCAGCCAGGAAAAATACAACCACGGTGTGTAAATATAACACTTCAGAAAGCATAACAAATGCCCTGTGTGTTTTGACACAGCAGAACCAGTAATTCTTGACTGGTAATGGGGCAAAAAATATTCACAGATTAAACTTGCATCTTCTGGTTTTTTAAATCATAAGCCCAGCTTTAGTTAGATTTCTTTTTTTTTTTCCTTTTTTTCTCCCCTCATCAGTAGGTATGGTGCTTTGTCAGTAAAAGTTCCATATTTGCCAACAGTTACTATAGTTTTCCTTCTTTGTGGAAAATACGAACGGAAGTTAGATGGGCTGTCTGGTGGCACTAGTCAGTGGGGCGATGGTGGCTTGTGTGCAGGATCCTGCCGATAACCCGGCGAGGATGTGCAGGCAGTGAGGGTGCAAGCTCTCACATGCCTGGAGCTTTGACAGGAGCTGCCTGTGTGAACATACAGCTTATTGCTTGGTGCTTTTGGGTTCATTTCCACACAAAGATCAGCTGTAACACCTTTAGAATAAGAACGTGTTGTTCTGGACTGCGGTTTGCCCAGTAAAGTTATTCACACTGAGAAATTTGCGGACAATCCCCTTCATTATAAACGTGAAGCTGGAGAAGTGTTGGAGAATGTCACCTGGCTTTGCCAGGTGGTAGAATTTTCCCAGAGTTTGTAGTTTTTACAAAAAGTTGCCATTTAAGTTTTTGCAATCTTAAGACTAACCCGATTACATGTCGGTCATGGAATTCAACACAGAGAAAGGTTTCCATAGCCAAATATTTGTATCCTTTCTCTGCTGTGAAATTTTAGCCTGTGTTAATTTAGCAAGGGATTATGATAATGTCTTTAATATTTACCCTCTTCTGCTGTTTTGTGTTCGGGGCTTGTTTGTTGGTTTTTTTTTATGGTAGCAGAGCTCAAGCGTGTTTGGTGGCTCACAGTGAGGGGTGCAAAGAAGGCAGAAGTACTCAGTACTTCCCACTGAATATAAAGAAATAAATGTACATAGTAATATTCAGCGAGCCCTGGATTTTTGCTTTGAAAGGGGAAAAAGGTGTCGTATTACTCCCAGCCTGGCTTTGTATTGCTCGGTCTGAGCAGACAGTCTATAACTGCTATCACTTCCCTGCATACCTCTGATGCAGCTGTTGGTATCTGTATGTCCTGGTTTCGGCTGGGATGGAGTTGATTTTCTTCCCAGTAGCTGGTATAGTGCTGTGTTTTGGATGTAGTATGAGAATAATGTTGATAACACACTGATGTTTTAATTGTTGCTAAGTAATGTTTACGCTAGTCAAGGACTTTTCATTTTCCCGAGCCCTGCCAGGTGCGCGGGGGCTGAGAGGGAGCGTGGCCGGGACGGCTGGCCCAGCTGGCCAATGGGCTATTCCATACCATATGACGTCATGCTCAGCATATAAGGCTGGGGGAAGAAGAAGGAGGGGGAGGACGTTCGGAGTGATGGCGTTTGTCTTCCCAAGTAACCGTTACG
>NW_009193271.1:37641-40503 GCF_000690835.1 Fulmarus glacialis
GTTTTCCGGGATAGGGCTAACCCCCTGCCTGCCGATGGGAAGTAGGGAATGAATTCCTGGTTTTGCTTTTCCTTGCCTTTCCTTTTGCTTTCCCTATTAAACTGTCTTAATCTCAACCCACGAGTTTTCTCACTTTTACCCTTCCGATTCTCTCCCCCATCCCATTGTGGGGGGAGTGAGCGAGCGGCTGCGTGGTGCTCAGTGGCTGGCTGGGGTTAAACCACGACACTATAGAAGCTGGAACTTCACTTCTGCGTGACGTGAACTTCACTTCTCACCCCGGGTGCCTGTGACATCGCATGAGAGAGTCGCTGGCTCTGCTTTTGTCCTCAGAGTAAGCACATGGGGGAAAAAAAAGGTGTCTAATATCCTTTCTTCTACATAATCTAAGGTGTCACTGGTAACAGTAGCAGGTCAGAATTTGCCGGTCAGAAATCGTGGTACTAGCTGACAGCATACCTCTAATCTTTAATTTGCATTTATGAGTTTGGTTTTTTTTTCCCACCCTTCCATCAGTTGACATATGCAGAGGTAGATTTTCCTGATTAATGGTTTACCTGTCCCGCCAAGTGCCAACAAAAATCTACATTGCAGAAGGTTCCCAAGTACTTCTGAGTGCCAGAGAGGAAATCTAGATAAAATTCAGCCTTTTGTACAGGGCACGTTGCTGACCTGTGACTTCTTTCTGGTTTTGGAGAGAGGGAGTGGGGGTGTTTTCAAGAGCAGGCTTCAGTACAGTAAACAGAAAAGACAAGGTTTGAAGTAATTGTATTTTTTATTTTCAGCCTTTTTTAATCCTGCTTAGGGGGGTGGAGGAAAGGAATAGTTTGATTATGGTATGGGTTAGTCGGGCTGCTGGAGCGCAATGTAAGGTTGCAATCCTTCCCTTTTCCCTGCAGCAGGGATCGCCATACCTGCAGCAGCCCTAGGTCAGACCCTATTAGTTGAATAATTCAGCGTGTTGAACTGGATGAATTAGAAGGTTCCTGTTAGGCTGGGGGGTGTTGGGGGTTGAGATTTCTTGCAGCTGCGATATCATTCAGTATATTGAGAGAGACAGAGGAAGGAAACAAGAGCGAGAGAAAGCGTGCTTTTAAATGGGCTGGAAATGCAGGGGTAAGTCCTCCCTCCCCAGCCTCCGCTGGGCACTGCTCTGAAGTCAGTCTGCCTTCACGCAGCTCCATGCAGCCGTTAACCTGCGCACGCAGGCGTCTGCGGGGAACAATTGCTGCTCAGCTCCCTCCCTCCCCACCTCCTCGGAGAAATTTCATTCATAGCCAGGATGTCCGATCGGTTGATTTATAACGTGTGGGATATTTTTTTAATTTTTTTTTTTTTTCTTCTCTCAGCTTCTCCTATTAAAAAGCCAGCTGAGTTCAGTTCTCCCAAAGCAGGAGGAACTTTTTCTGTCAGTTTGATTGATCTGTGAATAACTTTCATGTTCCAAGACATAACATTAATAGAGTTTGTGGCGTAAAGTTGTATGAAGAAAATCTAAAAATAAAGAGCAGCTTGATTAACATCCACAGCCTACAAAGAGCACAGCTTGTGCAGCGGCCAGAGACCGGCGGTAGTTGGAGAGGAGTTTTCTAAAATGGGGAACTGGAAATTGCCGTGCCTGGGACTGGGATTGAATTGCCTTCAAAATACTTTTTTTTAATTGAAACCAAATTGGAGGTTTTCTGCCTGGGACGGTGTCTTTTGGCTGCGGAACTTGCGCTGCGTCGCTGGCAGCGCCTGGGCTCGGCGAGGGGTGGCTGGGAGGGGAGGGCAGGAGGGCTCCAGACCTGCTCACAGCCCCTTGATGCCCACATGGACACTCCCAGGCGAAGCAACCTGAATATTTGCATGTTACAATACTCTTTACTGATATTGAAGGATTTTTCCTGTGGTGTTTTTTGTTGCGATTAGGCATCGGTTCGTTGCATTAATAATGCTTGATCAAAGAGAGTCCCCACCATCTTGGAGAGCAGCTTGGTCAAAGAGAAACCCCACCATCTGGGGAGCAGGATTGGGACCTGATTCCTGGAGTTGTGTAAGGACCTCATCTTTCCCACTCCCCTATCTCCAAAATGCACAGGGAGAGCATGTGGCTGCGGCCAGGGCAGGCGGCAGCCATAGCTGGGGCAGGCCTCCGCCCTAGGGGCGCCAGCCATAGCTGGGGCAGGCCTCAGCCATAGATGGTGGTGCACGCCTGCTGCCTGAGGAAACCCGTCACCCACCATACTCTCCTGGGTGACAGGGGATGCGTACTACATTGAATTAATGCAGAATAGTGATATTTCTCTGAGGAACAAGCCAAGGTTTTGCTCTTTTGCCCAGAGCTGGGAAGTTGGGGAGCGCTCCCTGCTGGCTGGGAAGCCCTGCCCCTGTAAAGAAGGACAGGCATGGCAGTCGTGCTGGGTCTCCTTTGGGTGATTGACACCCATCCACCAGGGACCAGAAACCTCCTCTTCTCCTTTCATCCTCCCTCCACACCTACTGCCATTGGCGGCAGGATCCCACACAGCCTCCTGCAGGCTGAGGGAGCTATCTGAGCCGTTCCTGTTTATTAACAATATTCCTGATGCAGATGGAGCCCTTCCTTCTGAAGAGCTTGGAAGCGCTGCAGAAATGTGGGTGCTGGTTGGGAAAGTTTGGGTGGGGGATCCTCCCCAGCCCAGCTGTGGGTCCCCTCATCGGTCCCTCATGAGAGGTGGAGGGGTCCCGTACGCCATGGCCGTGCCGGCCGCACTGAGGGCTTAGCATTGCCAACTGGCGGCTTCAGTCCGTGAGCCCTCCCCTCCGGAGAGCTCTGGCTGAAAGCTATCAGGAAGAGGAAGGCCTTTTCTTGATTTCCCTACCCCCCTACACCCCCCCCCC
>NW_009193271.1:40520-41086 GCF_000690835.1 Fulmarus glacialis
CTATTCTCTTAAAAATCCTTTAAAAATTTTATCCAAACCAAGTGGGTTGGGTTTTTTTGTTTGGTTGGTTTTTTTCCATTTTTGGATATACACTCTCCAGGAGTAGTTGTCCTGTGTAGGCAGTAGGGAAATGATGAAGGTTTTCTAAAGATGTGCTAAGACTATGTTTTGCTGGGACCATGTGGTGGAAAGGTTCGTGACCTGATGACTTGAGCTATCACTTTCTGTCATTCCTTGCTGACCTTCCCCTGTGTTTATATGGTTTTGTGAACAGCTGGGCAAAAAGCAAGGGAAAAAAAAATGGCCAGGACTGGAAGAACTCTTCAGATCAGGAAGAAATTAATGTGCTTGGAAACCAGATGTGTTTTTATTTAAAACAAAGCAACCTCAGTTTATCTAGAGGATTTATTTTTTTAACAAGTGAAACAGGTTAGGTATTGGTGACTTGTAAGACTGGTAAGGAATCATACCTTGTGACCACTGTTCTCAATTTTTATGATACTGTTGTAACTGTATTATGACAGGAAATGTCCTCCATACCTTTCATAGAATCATAGAATCATTAA
>NW_009193272.1:0-34361 GCF_000690835.1 Fulmarus glacialis
ACTGTCGCCTGCTTTACAGGTGCCCCTGCTTGCCAGAAGTGCAGCTTCGGTATGGAAATGAGCGTGTCACCATGACCTTTAGGAGCTTTAGGTCAGTCCCCCCGCCGCTTAAAAATTAAACTCTTCGCTGGCAGAGCGCAGGCTGGGGGAGATGGCGTACGCGGGCTTCAGGGGAATTGCTTCAGTCGGTCAGGAAAGGGCTCGCTCCAGCAGAAAGCCTGACTTCAGGGGTGGCGGAGGTAAAGCCTGCCTTTGCGGTTGGTCACTAGAGCTGCGCAGACTTGTAACTCGCATGGAAAGCAGACACGGTGTCTTGTAATACCGGCGCCTCTACAGGTTCAGATTATTTTATAGTGGGGAAGTAACAGGCTTGTTCCTTTTTCATGTTCTAGCTACAGGAGCAGGTGCTGACATCTGATGGTTGCGTACGTTGTGCGGCCAAGGTTCGGTGCTGCAGCCGGCGTGGTTCAGCTGCCTGTTGTCGTTATGCTTTAAAATCAGAGGGAAACCTCACAGGAAACTCAGTATTTTCTTCTGAGGGCCACGTTGGATGAAAACAGGAGGTAGAAAGAAGCCTTTGGTTGAACCTCAGAGTAGGGCAGTAGAACTGGGAAGGTCTTGCTGGGTCATCAGATCCGGACCTCCCTCTCCTGCCGCCCCTGCAGCCCGTTTGTAAGCTTATCACGCTGCCTGCCTGTGCTCATTTCTCCCATGACTCATGGTAGAAAATTGCACCAGAAACGTGCAGTGTTGATGGTGACCTGTTGTATGAGACAATGTACATACAGTGATGCAGTGCATCACTTAGTGTTGGGCAGTGCTGTGCCTACCAGGAAATACAAGGCTTGTATTCTGCTTGCTTTTTGTTACATGTAATGTTATTCCTGAACGCATTCAGCAGTTGAGCACGTGATTCAGACTCGTTTTTCTGCCCTCAGCCATGGGCTCTTCCAAAACATGCCAGTGCGACTGTGCTGATAAGGAAGTGAGGAGCATCATTCTTAAATACTGGCAGGGAGGTAGTGAAACCGACAGTGGGAAAGGGCAGCTGACTGTAAATGTGTGTCAGGGTAGATTTTCCAGCCAACAAAGTGGCTTTTTAGTCAGATGTCTCATGCTCACGGGAATCGTAGGTGATTTCCAACCCTTTCTCATTACTTCACCATTGCAGAAAAGAGGACATTTGGTTTTTAAACTCTGTCTTGCACACAGTCAAAAAAACCTTCAACCATAAACATAAGATTCTTGAGTGCTGGTAAAGGTAACAGTAACACTGCCAAAAATAATGTTTTTTATGAGTGTTTAAAAAAAAATCACACCCAAGAGTGCTTTAAATAAATAAATATAATAGGACATAAACTTTTACTTCATCTACTGGAGATTAATAAAGTAAAATCTGTTGGCTGTTTCTCCCAGACAAGCAGATCATTTATATAAGTAGGTTTACTGACTAAAATAAACTATTACATACGCAAATTCACTGGTGTACCAAAGTCTTAAACTGTTTACCTGAACAGAGGCATTATTTAAAAAGCTTTCTAGGTAGGAAAAAGGAAAATTATGGTTATCCTAAACAGGATGGATAGCTGCTTCATATGCTCCTAAAGAATTGGCAGTTTATGGCCTGTACCTGTCCTTCAACAAGAGGAAAAAGAAAATGGAATTATAGTCATTCACCCTCCTAATTTCCAACAGTTTTTTTCCCCCCTTTTTGTTTCCCTTTACCAAAATGCATAGATACTGGAGTTCTTGGTCAAAACACTTTAAACAAGCCCCAGAAATTACTGAACGTGGAAGCTTCAGTATCTCCAGTAAGAGAAATGTTCCTGTTTTGGGAAAGTGTTGATTTTTGGAAATGCCAGTGATGGTCATTAGCATCTATTAGCCTTGTGTTACGATAGTGATTGTGAGTTGTTATTGGGATTACGCACTGATAATCACTTGTGTGGACTGCTAAACAGGGTATTGCACTGAGAAAATCAGCTGTCTTCGTTACAGAAGGGATCAAGTATTTTACAAAATGCTGTGAAATCACCTGCAGAAAACTGGTTTCTAGACCTTAGAAATGCTTTTCTTCTGAATAATAATGGCATACATTGTAATCTTAGCCTGTCTTATAAAAGCTTTTTGGGCAAATGAAATAAGGAAAATGTAAATGCCAAAAGGATGCTGGGAGGCATGCTTGTTGCAGGGTTTTCTAGATTTTTTTTTTTTTTAATAGGTGGAATGTTTTTGTTAGTCCATGACTGGTTCAACTTCTGCACAAAGGTAAATGGTACAGCGCATATTGTGCCAAGATTGAGGCAAAAACTAATTCTTATCTAAAGCAGAAATACTTGTCATAAACTATTATTTGACTTTAATAAAAATGCCCTAACTGGAAAGGAAAATTGTAATTCAGTCTTAAAGGTGTGCTCTTTTTCTGAGCTGTTGACTTCCTATAGCAGCCCTGATTGTGGAGACTTGCAGAATTAATAGGTGCAGCTGTTTGAACTAGACAGTTTTGTACTGGGAATACCACTGCTGAGCGTTTTCACAGGCCTGTTGGAAAGTTCATTGATCTGCTTTATTTTTGTAGCATTCTTTTGTAGCCTTTCACTTACTAAAACTAGAAACTTAACACTTGTGTAGAAACTTCCAACAGTAATGTCAGTATCAATGAATGACTTCTCGCTGGTAAGGGACAGATGAAGATGTTTAATTTCTGGTGTACATATGGACCCATAGGACTAATAATTAAAAAAAAAAAAAGAAAAGAAAAAGTTAAAAACTGCATCTCCAACGATGCTTGTTGCTTTACAGCACACAGGAGAGCATGTGCATGCATATGGCGAGGTGTGGATTTTCCTGCAGGAACCAGCGAGCCTGGTGCCAGGCTGGCTGTGTCCCCATGCACCTCTCTGCAGCCCGTGCATGCTCTCGGCCGTGCCCTGGCCTGCCTGCCGGGCAGCCTCTGCCTCCCCACCGACGCTGGCGCTGCATCTGCAGCCATGCAGGGCTCTGGGCGAGAGGGAAGGAAGGTGGCGGTGGCTGCCTGCTCTTGTCTTCAGGTGTTACCCTGGGCTTCAGGGTGAAAGGAAATCTGCCTGGATGGTTTAGCTCTCAAGAAAATGAGGAACTACTGAGCTGCCCCTCTCCACTTGTTATTGATGGCTCAAACAAAAGCATAGTGATGTTCTGGGCATCGGCTGCTGGGGATTTTCCATGGTATCGGTACGGAGGAGGCAGATGTACAAACAAGACAGAAGGAGCTTTGGCTGTTTCATAGAAGCTTGTAGAGGTCTGCACTCCTCCGAGGACTAAAGCTGACGGAGGAAGGTGGATCTCTGGCAGAACAGTTCTTGGGAAAACTGAATGAAATTGGAATCTCCTGGCTTGTTAAAGCGGCTCATGTATTTATACTGTATCTAATAGTGGGATGTTACTAAAATGCAGATGAATGATAGAGACAATAATCTTCTGGCTAGTAGTAGAAAAAACTTCTTGCTATGTTATATAGCTGTAACTATATAAACTGAAATTTAATAAGTGAAAGGCTACAAAACTATATAAACTATAACTAATACTCTTTCAGTGACTATTCTTTTTTTGTAGTAGGACAACAGAGTAATCCTTTTGTTTCCCGTAGTGATACCAAGAAGCAGAAGAAACCCAAGCAGAACTCTCTGGCAGCTTATAAAAGTGCTGCTGATACACTACTTTAATCAAGTTCTTCAAGCCAAAGCTTTTTTAATGATGTACT
Organism: Fulmarus glacialis; assembly: GCF_000690835.1. NCBI lineage: Eukaryota > Metazoa > Chordata > Aves > Procellariiformes > Procellariidae > Fulmarus > Fulmarus glacialis. Next base: position 3,743 of record NW_009193272.1, read on the forward strand.
TTATTTTGTTATTCAGCTTATTAATAAAAAATTGAATATTGACTTGGACAAGTCCCACATTGGACTCCACTGGGTAAATCTCATTCATTTGACACTGAACCCTTTATAGCTACTCGTTGAGTGGGATTTTTTTCCTACTTATTTGTACACTCAGCAGAGAGGGTTTTTTCAGTTATTTAGATCATATTATGGTTATATGGGCTTATAAATTCTTTTAAGGGCAGGTTTATTTCCTTTCTGTTCTGTTTCATCCCAGGTGAAATTGATAGCATTCAGTTTTCAGATAAAAAGAGCTAGAACTATACATGAAAACATATCTCACACTTTATCTGACCTTGTGAAAAATGTGAAATTGAAAGTCATTGGATACAGCTGTAAGCAAATCTTTTGAAATACAAAAAAAAATACTTAAAAATTGGAAATTCAGAGTTCAAAACATTCCTCGGACAGCCGTTGTAGTCACTGTTTTAGGTGCGAGGGCTGCTGAGAAGTTTGCCTTGCCAGCCGCTGTGGGAGAGAAGGGAAGTATGTGGAGGCCTGATAGTAATACTGCAGTTTCCCAGCTTGGGTTCTTTCCCTTTCTGAGATCCTGTTTGCTTTATATGATTGCAGGACATTCAAAATGCTTTGAAGTGCCCTTCTGAGGTCTGGCATAGCGGGGAGAATTTACAGTTCCCATGTGCTAAATTGCTGTTCTTATTTTTACTGTCAGAAAACTGAAACCAAAGGTTGGTGGTTGCTTTCCAAGAAGGTACAGATGAAGCATCTGCCATTGCTGATAACCGGAAAATAACAATTCTGAAGTTTAGAATTTGGTTTTTTATTTTTTTTTTAAAGAAGAACTGTCAACCTCATTATTGCCAATATACTCTTATTAAAAATAGGGTCATCATCCTTAAATCAGTCTCAATTTTATGACCGAGTCTCATTCCTACTAACGGTTTTGTTTTAATTTGGTGAACTCCTTATTACAAGGATCTATAATCCTGTGTCAACTTTATGGGATGAAAGAAACTAGCAAGAAGTGGCCAAAATGAGAGAACATTTAAATAAAGCAATATTCTGTCTTGTACAATAAAGTAGTAGAAAATCCAGCAGCAGATGTATGGTGACTGTACAGGAATTAACTCATGTTCTTTCCTCAAAAAATACTGTGGCAGGAAGGTGAACATAAGCTTCTGCATAGATTAAACACTGTCCAACATAGCTTAAACGTAGTTTAAAGTTTTGGTTCCGACAAGTACAGCTGAGCTTCTGTCCTTACTGGGTCATAAGCACGTGAGCTGTTAGCTACATGCACTTTCTCTGAAGTTTATCAAGGGAGGTAACGTCGGCTGTAAACTGCCAGGGAGGTAGCTGACTGTGTCAATGCCACCGATTTCCCCCTCAACCCTGAACCCAAATGCGTTGAAAATTAAGTGCAGTTGTAAGTAGTAAGCAATAGCATTTTTGCTCCTTCTGAGCGGGATGTGTGCTGGCCATGCTGCGCTGCCTGCCTCGTCTGCTTCCAACTGACAATTGCACAAAACCACAAATCAGGAGTCTTGACTGTCTAATCAAGAAGCCTGTATTTGGCGGTGTGTGCGCAGCTCACCCGAGTGTAGTTTATTGACCAGCTTTAACAGCAAGTGTAAACTGTGTCACTATATAATTATTTCTGCCTGTAAGAAAATAGCGCAGAATTTTACCGGGTTTGTTGTAGATTGAGGATTTTCCTTACAGCTGTCTTTATTAATGTTCATATCAGAGACGTCTATTTACTGAAGATATTAGAGACTTGATCCAACTCAAGCATGTTACTTGTTTGCAGATTCTCTCTCTTCTGGCTGTTATTTGTGAAGAAATTGTGGAGGATTGTATCAATTGTGGCGGACTTTACTTCTTTGAATTCACAAGCTGCAGTGCCTTTCTTTTGAGCCTCCTGATCCTGTGTGTGTATTGCACTGATGTATATGAAACATTTGGGGAAGATAAAATACAGAGAGTGGTAAGGAATTTTTTTGTTTAAAACAAACTATTTCTTGTAAGTGCTTAAAGACCACTGTGGAGTAAAAAGGCTATGCAGAATGAATCTCCTTTTCTTCTCTATTTAAAGGGTAGATTAAAGTAGCTTATAGTTAAAAAATCAGTCAACTTTAAGAATCCCTTTTATATTGACAACTTTACCAAAATTGTCATGTTGGTTACTTGCAGGATTTTAGGACTTGTGTCAAAATCTTTCACTACTGCGTAGTCATTGCATATATGTACGTATCTGGAACACAGTTTATTGCCAGCATGATATTTGTAACTTGCCTGTTTACCCCATCTGTTTTCCTACTGGGTGTAGCCTACCTGATTTCTGGTAATAATCATACTTGTTACAGTTTATGCTTTTATATTTCAGAAGATAAAACAGTGGCACAAAGTTGCTCTGTAAAATCAGTAGGAATATTATAGTGTCTTATGAGCGTCCCTTCCTATTTGTCTTCAGAGCAAACAGTAGGTTTTTTTACAGGAAGGTACAAATAAGGGAGTGTAGTAAGAGATTTGAATGAGCACATTTACTTACAGGTTTCTGGTTTCCTAGATGTTTTACAAAGGGAATAATGCTAGCATGCTTGACCTGAGCCTGAATTTGATTGTGAAAGAAGTTAGATGAAATGAATGAAATACCTGAAGAAGACAAAAACAGGGGAATATGTAATGCAGACTCTTTAAAGAGTTGATAATGTTGAATGTTGTTTGGAATATAGCTGTAAAATGTATTTTCTGAAGCTCCCATTAGCATCAAAGTTTCAAAGCATAAATTCACTGGCAGATTAACTCAGCTGCTGTTATGATGCTTGTTCTTTTTCAGGTAGTATATCTACAATTCTATAACGTACATTTTTTTATATTTGCAGAATCTTTGGACCATGTCAGCCATAGGTGTCTGTTTTCTGATAGCATCAATAGTGCTTGCTGTGACCAGCTCTGGGTCTGCTGTTGAAAAAGCTGCATATGTAAGTCTTAAAATTGCATAATTTACTTTGTATTTATCTTGTATGTTAATTTCTCTGCCCTCTAAACCTCACTCAATTTGCAGGGAAGAAACTGGGCAGGGAACAGAATTCAGTGCATCGCGATGTTTCAGGAGGAATTAGCTATTTCAGATCTTCCAGAAACTTACCGTAGGAAATCCAAAGAGCGGGCATTCCTCAGGATCGCTGGAAAGCTCTGCATGCATTTGCAGTTCCCCAGCGTTTGCAGCTTGCTTCTGGGTTCCTCAGACTTCACTGCCTTGGCTCCGTATTATTCCCTGTGATGTGTCACTGTTTTGACATTACCCTCTCTCACAGCTTCTCTGATACCCTCTCTCTGAAATGCCTACTTTTTTCTTCAATTGTCCTTTCATAATGCCATTCACGAAGTGCAAGAAACCATGTCTTTTGCCAGGCGTTATGAAGCATATGTGGAGAATGCTGACTTGCAAAGGCTGCAATAGAAGCAGCAGTTTCCTCAGTGACAGAGAGCAACAGGGCATGCATCTCCCGGGAAACAAGGAAGAGGCTCAGGGCAAGGCACTGAAGAGGCTTTGGGATGCTGTGGATGTTGTAATTCCTCACTCACTTGGCACTTCTTTTGGATAACCTTGGAATTGTGAATATATGAGTTTAAAAGATCAAATTTTAATTTTATTCTTGAATGAGAAAAAATGAGTTAGAAAAGAAAGCAAAATAATTCCGTTCCACAGGCAGCACGAGCTATTAGAGATACACGCTTTTATATAGTCATCTTCTGTGATGTTGATGTATTCAAACCTAATGGTTTGAGTATAAAGTCTTTCTGGTGCTGGAAAAAAATCCCAACTATTGTGATTTAAGACTTACTAGTGTCAAATTGCTTTGGGCCAAACCAGTTGCGTAAAATTTAGGTAAAAGTTAGAATAATGTGTGTCTGTGTTTCCTTGTTTGATAGAAGTTGCTAAAAACAACCTTCTCCTTAGCACTTTCTTGCCATGACTAATAATGAAATGTCATTAACAAAACGTCATTTCAGCCCCCCTTGCTGACCCAGTAAGGACTTGCTTAGGCTCTGCAGATCTTACCTGCCTTCACCTTTCATGTTACTCTTCTTCACTTAGTCCCTTTGATCAGCAGCCATCTCTTGGATAAATATTCTGCTACACCGCCAATGCCATGCTTCTTTAATAACTAATTTTTGCAATAAAATGAATATACTTTTACTATTAAGGGCTGTTTAGAACGTATTGTATGGTTCATGCTTGATTAAGAGAATGAGAACTGTAAAAACTTTTTCATTAAATGTGCTAGAATTATGATTTCTGGTCTGTTTCTAATTTAAATGGAACCACCGATTTAAGGAGGACTGGAAACTTAATATACAAGCTTTATTAACGTATGTAAATAGTCCAGCAAATCTCTCCAAACAATGTTAGAATATTGTTGACGTTTGTACATTTTAAAATCATACATTCCTTTCACAGGTGTTTGGATTTCTTGCAAGTGGTGCATTTTCAGCTGAAATTATTATAGAGCGTTTTCACAGTCGGAAACAAAACGTCGACGGATGCTCTGAAAATCCTGCCAACACTCGGAGTGCCACAGAAAATCAGCCACTGAATAAACAAAGCTAACTTTTGGGAATTATTTCATTTTTTTTGAATGGAGCAAACTAAAATGAACTTTCAGTGCACTGCAGGTAACAGCTTCTGTCTCTTCCTTCTAATCAATTTTGTACACATTGCTCATCACAAATTTTTATAGATCCTTAGGTCAAGTAATGGCATCTTGAGCATCATGTTCTAAGGTAACTTGTCCTGCTTAATAACTGGTCCTGCCACCTGTCCAGGTGACATACACTAAAAAAACTTGTGTCTAAATAGAATAACTTAAGGACAACAGTGTGCTGATTTGATTTTGACAGAGGTGACTAATAAAGGTTAATGTGTGACGCATAAATTCCGAGCTATACCCTAAAGATAATTTTCTGTATAAATGGACCAGATGCTTCTCTTATGAGTTATAAATTAGTACAGCAGAATTCATTTTTGTACTTACTGGTCAAACTGTGAATGTAAAATGGATACCTAATTGGAGCCTTACAGAAATGCTTATCCTTACATAAAGGTTTTTGTTTTGTTTTTACTATTAACGTGTCTCAGTTCTGTCTGTGGAGATCAGTTTAATGGAATAGCGAGTGGAGGGGTTTTATGGGGAGGGTAATGTAGTGGTAAATTAAGGAGACAGTTTTGCACCCCATGATTGTCAAGATTTGGACTTGTATGCCAGAATCTTCTTTCAGATTATTTTGAAAGCTATAAAAGTTGCAGGGAGAAACTTGAAAAGCCAGCTGTGAGAGGAAAAAGATGAAGGATAAATATTTTCACAAAGTAACCCAAAAAGTGGCAGTCTGAACATTAAAGGGAAAAGCATTACAGCAGATTGGTACTATCCTGGTGAATATTACTTGCAAGGTTAACACCATATACAGCTTGTTTATGCATAGTTAATGGTAAGTTTTGCCAGAATGGTTATGGATCCCACCATTTTCTTTGTTTATAAATACGGCACTAGCTTGACACTTCTTGCTACTGACTAGATCAGTTGGTAAACAGGTAAATAAGCACTTGTACCCTTGTAAAAGCTACAGGCTGTAGGACCGCAAGACACACTACTGATGCAACACGTATCAGACAAGTGACAGACGTATCAGACCAGATGTTGATGGCTGTAAAAGAAGTGAAGTGGTGAAAAGGCATTTTTCAGATGTCTGAGGTAGAAGCAAGACTGCTAGACCTCACTTAAGAGAAAAGCCTTCAAAAGTAGGGCAAATTGCTGTAAGCCAGGAGATGTTCCAAAATACCGAAGCAAATGAGAAAAAGCTGATTATGCAAAAACAATTCTTGCTTGAGTGCTCGTGACATTTGCCGTGTCTTCCAGGCATTAACTCCATTTCATCAATACCCTGGTCTGACAGATTTATAGTCCTGTAACCTGTTGTGGCAGCATTGAGACTAAGCCCTCCAGAAATTGGCTGAGCAACCCGTATTTGGGAAAGGATGAGGAAGCTGTTGTGAGACAGAGCACTGTAGAAGGTGAAAGTGTTTTTCCAGTGCTGCCACTTTCTGATGAATGTGAGTTTGTGATGTTCTCCCTCTAAGCTCTGAGACTTAAGCCTAACACTACGCTTTGCTTGGAGGATGTAAAATTTTGAGAGGTGGTGTGAAGCATCAAGTTTAAGCTGTAGCTTGGTTTCAGAGCCATGCATAAAATACATGCTTGCTTTCATAGAATTTCCTGCTTTGTGAAGAAGAAATGCTCTTCGGACTGGCTTTTTTTTCTTGTATTTATTAGTGTCCATTTGCACTAAAATCTCTCAGTCTAGGTGTACAGAGCTTGCTGTAGCTGTCTCTGAAAACTGGGTAGATTAGAGATGTTTTGTTTACAAGCAATGTTACTGGTGATATGAAACTTGCCTTAATGAGAAATATCTCTGCTATGATTTTCAGTGTCTTACTCTGGGGATTGTGTCCATATCTATGATTAACATTCTAAGGGAGTTTTTATTGCCTGGATTCTACTGAATTTGTTTTTGCATCAAAATGTCTGTAGTCTCTAAATCTTGATCTATAATTAAAAGCTGTAAATGTAGTGTAAGAGTAACACTGTGCTGCTGATATTTATTAAGCATTGCAGCACCACGATGGGACTTAATCTTGAGGTAATTTTTCTTGTAATTTTTCTCAGCTTGGAAATATATGAAGAGCATTCTGGGTTTTAGTTGCTTTTTCTATAGACTTTTCCCCTTCTAAGTGCTTTGTTATTGGCGTCCATTCCTGAATTGGAGATAGTGGTACTGAAAAGGATCGGTAAAGTCATCTCTCTGTATTGGCCTCCCTATTTATGGTATCTACTGCTGATACTTCACAGAGAAACTGAAATACAGAGCAAGTTATTTTTATGAAAAGGTGCTACAAGCAGGTGGTGTCAGAAGAAGGTGGCTCTGACTGAGATCTCCTAACTCCCATGATCTGAGTATTAGGCCTTTTGAAACAAATACTGCCAAGCTTTGCAGAATGGTTTCATGGATTCTCCTGCTACATACATGCTGGCATGGGTTGTTAGAGTGAGGGGGTTTTGGCGTGTTTTTCATTTTCATTTTAGCTGTTCCAAGTAGGTAGTTTTTACGCATTCTCTCACCAACTGACGGATCCATGTATAGATTTGAGAATCAGATTCCATCTCTGACTGAAAGGGATGCAAGCGTTTCTGTCAGCTAATGAAAACGACAAACAGTAGTCTTCAGGGAAACTGGTTAGTTGTTTTCCCATATGTCACAGGAGCTTACTAATAGGAAGAGTCTTGCTATTCTTTACAATACATATTGCTCCATTCCAGACACTGTTTAGCTGGTATTAATCTGTCACATAGTAGTTAAATATTACAAGCAGACAAGTCACATATTGGCTATAGGTTTAAGGCAATTGCTAAATTGTTGTTTCCAAACCAGCTGTTGGCTGACAAAGCAGTTTCTGCATGGTGGTACTATTAATCCTAGGCTTATAGGTATGAGGTGTTCTTTTTGTTCTGTCTTAAAATAGTTGACAAGCAGGTTTGCTAGTGTGTATGCTGTTCTCTGCTTCTGCGAGGTCGTTTCCTTAACTGCTTTATCAGCTTCCTAAGATAAAGGGGCAGGTGTGTGTCCGTCCTAGCTCCTCTGCCCTCACAGAGGGTAATGGCTGAGCAGACTGGTCTCCTGCAGTCTTGACATGCACCCTTTGGTGCTTCTGGTGTTAGATCCAGGCTTTGAGTGTCTGTCTTTTAATTAGACTGATCCCAGAGAACGGTGCTGGAGCTGGATTAAACCTCTGGTTTTGCAGGAGCTCTGCGCATGTGGCTGGATGTCTCTTACCCCTCCCGTGCTCTGTCAGCAAAGCGGTCTGCTTGTTTCCCAGCCTGCTTCCGATGAAATGAACCTACTTTATTTAAACCAGCTATTTAAATTGCGTACATTAAGGTGGCTGATTTTGACTTCAGTGGATTAGGGACTGTTCAGGAGAGTGGTGGGAGCTCTGGCAGAAGTGCTGTTATAAGCAACTGTCTTAAATTTCTTCTTCTGTTTGCAAAGTAACCATCTCTGTACAATCTTAAGTGGTAGTAAAACCTGTGGGAAGAAGCAGCTGGCCCAGTATGTCTACCTGGGGATTGTCTTCTCCCTTCTTCACCACGGTGCTTGGCAGTGGTGGTGTGAGCCTGCTCAGACATATTAAAAGCTTTCGTCTTTTCCAGTTGAGCCCATCAAAAAATATTCAAAGGCTCTGCACCCACTTTCAGGCTCTGTTTACAGTGCCTTGAGAATCAGTGCAGAGGATTCTCCAGGACACGTGAGGACTTGCTGTTAAGTGGCTGGACTGTGAGTTTCTGCTCTGAAAATCTGCACGTGCATTGTGTAGATTGTGAATGTTAATTTTTGTGTTTGGCGTTTAGCCCACATTAAAATCACAATGCTACCAGTGCCCTTTGGGTTCTAAATATGTGAAGGAATTGTGCCTTACTGCTTGCACTCTGTGTTTAAAAATAGCAGGGAACGGTTGTGGTCTGTTACAATAGAGTTCTATGTTTGCACCCTCCAACTTGAAAAGTGAGCTATCTCACACAATTCTGAGCTCTGCACAAGATGGTTTTGCATAATGGCCATCATGGCAATCCTCGTTCAAATTTGTGCATAAAAATACCAAGCTTTCTACACTGGAGAGAATAAATACTTTGTGAAATTTTTGACAGGTTATATGAAATTGTAACGCATCGAGATGCTGGTAGTGCCTTTAAGATGGAAATTCATCTTTGTTTTAGTCCATTGCTGTAAACATAAGCAGTTCTCTAGATACTAAATTTTATGCTGTTCAGAACTGTCTATCACTTTTAACACCTTTTGAGAATTTAAGTGACTTTTAATGATTATTAAGTCAGGATGGTAATACAATGGTTTTATATATAAAAAATAAAATTTTATACAGTTTTGTTGCCAGTGTTGCCTTGAATTTTCACTTAAATAATTTTGAAATGCTTAAATTTTTTTTCCATTCTAAACCTGTGGTCTTTTTTAATGTATTATGCTTTTTTGGTCTTAAGAACTTTCTAAAATATTTTGTAATCATTTTTTAAATAAAATATTAGTAAATAACTTAAGTGTTTCTCATTTCTACTGCAATGATTTGGTGTCGCTATGTAGTTCTCCCAGAGCCAGCCATAGGAAATAACATCATTCTTTGTTCCTGGTTTGGAGGAAAGAGCTTGCATTGTGTTTGCCTGTTCCTGGGGAAGAGGGTCCAACTTGCAAAGCTGGATATTCTCACTGAAAGTTTCCAGGAGGAAAGGTCTGATAAGGTCAGTATTGCCTCTTACCACAGGGTCCAACCAAACTAGTTTGCAACAGCCTTTACACTTACCGTGGTCTATAGGTTGCTGTGACAAACATAATTCAAGTGCTGCTTTCCTATTGTCTCAATTAGTTGGAGCTAAAAAAAGAAAGCGGCAGACTTCTTAAAGAAAGGAGCACAAACTAGCAAAAGGTGTTAAAGGCAAATAATTTCTTCCGGTGTAGAAAAATGCAGGTGACCGAGTTACTTGGTTGAGGGGGAGCCGCTGGATCCTTTAAAAATGTTTGTCTGCTTGTCAGTGGTAGGGGGCGAGGAAAAGGAAATAAACCTGCATACTTTCTGGCAGGATAGCTTTTCTGTTTCATAGTCCTACAGGTTGCTTATTACCTGGTGGTCATCTTGTAAACGAGGAGAATGGCACTTTCTTCATTGTCGGCACTGAAATTGGAATGCCACGGTATATTTTTCTTTATATCGTAACATTAAAGGTGAAATTGTCTCTTTGATGAAGTTGCCAGAGATGAGTGTAGCCATAAGGATTCATAAGGGAAAAAGGTCTCTAATGCTTTTAATTACATTTGAAAACTAGATGCAAGAAAACCATCAAGGCAAAATGTTGTGTCCACCACGTTAGTGGTGGATTTACACAGCATGAGAAAATAACTCGGAAGTCGTAAGAAAGATTAATAAAGATTTAATAATTTGGAGCATGACCACACAGTTTAAGTCACGTTACGGCTAGAATCGTGTCAACTCCTTTCTCAGGAGCGTAATCCAAGTTAGTTTACTGTAAATTCTCAGAATAGCACAGCAGGGCAGAATATAGGCTGGTAGTCTGCGGCTTTCCTTTGTGAGTGCACAGGCACACCTGGTCGCTGCTGTCTGCGCACCCCTTGTTCAAGGCACATACGTGTTTCCTTGCTTTCGGGTGGGCTTTCTCCTCACAGCGAGGAGCACGACCAGCCACCTGCTTTATCACACAGCCTTCTTCGTGCTGTCATGCAGGAACCAAGCAAGGTTAACTACTTGTCTGGGTTTTGGGTTTGACTTCTCTTTGGATTCAGAATAGCCATTCTTTGCCTGCTAAAGGAAGCACAAGGAAGGCCAGCAATGTTTTTTAAATTCTGTTCGTGCCGTCCGCACAGTGCAGTTGTCTGCACAGGAATCTGCTGAGAAGCTGCAGGAGAGAAGTTTGCCCACAAGAGGGCAAAGATGATCCTGTGATTGAAATGATTTGGTCTGGAGGACTTCGCTATCTTCCCACCTGTATTTTCAGTGCAGTTGAAGCCCCCTTGCCCTCTTTTTGTCAGTGTGGTTATAAATTGGAACTGCGCATTTTAGTGATACTGTTACCAATCATTTGCTTATTTCTCAAAATGTAGCCTGAAGTTTTTTTTATCATATAATCAGATCAATGTTGTCTCAAGGAGATCCTTTACCTGAGCGGTTTGAAAGGGTTTTACTTTTATTCTTTTTGTTTTGTAACCTGTAAAGAGATGTTTTTTAAAATTCCTTTTTATTACAAAGTGAAGCTTCAGCTGCATGACTACATCTACACCTATAAAACTGTACTGCGGCTTTGAAGATTTTTGTGGTCTGTACTACGCTGTGGTTTTCAGTGAAAGGTCTGTGGATCATGTGTGGGAGAACAAAGGAATGGGGAGTACCTGAGCATTTCCTGGACTCTCGGGAAGTTAAATGAGAGAAGCTTATTATCCAAAAATGCAAATTATGCATGCAGGGAAAAGATCAGGGTCCACAAACAGAAATGTTGGCAAACATAGCTGTAATGCATGCCAGACAGGGCTTCTTGCAGTTCCAGTCCTCTTGCTTTGACCAGCCCGCGTACCCTGATCACTCAGTCAGTTTGTTTCTTATGACTTATTATCTCTTGGCTGAATATTAGAACAGGACTGGGAAAATAAAACAGACTTGGCTGTTTTGAAGTTGGCAAGTCCTGAGGTGAGAGTCAGGGCTTCAGAAGGAGGCGACAGCATAAGCACATTCCTCTGTAGCATGACTCATGTGCAGCCAGATGAGGACAGCAAATATCCAGCCAGGTATCTGTTGTTAGATGTGCTGCATGAAAGCATGTAGCATTCTGCAGTGCTGAGTTTGGGGTGTACTTCTGAACACTCTTTTTAGTCCTCACTTGGACTTACCGAAAGCATAATATTGTAAGACAAAAGCACGACAAGTTTTTTATTACCATATGTCCTACACTTGCTTAGAGAATGGTGGAATGTTGCTCAAAATAATGCAAGTCTGTCTGCATTACAGCCCTCCTTTTAACTACTTCTTTTGCACCAGCTGTCACTCTTCCGAAAATATCAATGCGGATACGATTCTGAAATCCCTGTTCATGTTGAGGTGTAGGTAAGGAAGGGTTACTTACTTGTTCTGTGGTCTCTGCACACCACTAACCAGAGACGTGGAGCTGCTACCCTGGTGTGAGCAACAAGGCATCCTCAGGAAGGAGGACAGACTCTCACCACTTCTATTTTTATTGTTAACACCCATTTTCACTCTCCTATGCCTGTCTGCTCTGTTTCAAAGGCTGCAGATCACTGGTTATTGATGCTCACAGTGTCAAAGCCCTGCTTCCCATTCCTGTCCCTCAAATCTAAACTCAACCTCCCTATCAGTGCAATTCATAGCAACAAGAGCTTTGGCTAAAGCTCTGCCTGCTGGTTTCTCAAAACAGCTGGGATAAAGTGGCTATGGAGGTCTATCTGAAGGGGTACAATACAGCTCTAGAAACAACTGTCTCGTTAACATAAGCCTGTCTGTTTTCTGCCTCATAGTCCTCTTGCTCAGAAAGGCTTGTTTTATGAATGAACAAATGTTGTACTTGACTTGATACAGTTTTTTAATTGTAAATGCTTGTTTCTGGCAATTGTGCCTCTCATTTAAGGGTAACAAGGGCATAATTATTCAGCTCTCATGCATCACAAACTGCTGAGCATGAGGTATTAACGGAGTGCTTTACTGCCACCATAGCTTAATAGCTACAGCTGCAGCATTGTGCTCTTGTTTGGCTGGGGTTCATGAAAAAGGGGGATGCAGATCATTAGGTTTTATGTTAAGAGTGATTTACAGATGTAGAAATAACAGTAGACTGTGCTAGATGGACAAAGCACTTCTGATTTAAAAGGAGCTATTATACCAGCAGAGCTGTGCTTCGTACTCGTGGTGGTACAAAGCCACCACCACCGGTCCACCTCATACAACCCCCAACAATCTCAATAAAAGAAAGTTGTGTTAGTGTAATTGTATGTGCTGGCAGGGTTGTACTGGAGGAGGAGGGGAATCATACACTACCATCACAGCTGGCTAGCAGATGTAATAAAAAGAAGCTGCAAATAGATGCTTTTGGCTAGCTACAGGCTTTGAGGTAGCCATCCACCCAGCTATCACATTAGCTCTGTTAAGTGCTGAGATGCAAGTGCTGGAATTAAGAGGTGGGTGTTGCCGCAGCTCCACATGGGAAAGTAAAAGGGGTATCTCCTCAGCCCTACCCTGAGATGTTCCAGCCAGAAGGCCAAGCTCCCCCAGTAGCTGATGGAGGAAGAGGCAGGTCTAGAGGGTGAATCAGAGGGGAAGGGTAACTCCTGCACTCTGAGTCACTGCTGCTGTGATTCACTCTTGCCCTTCTCTTTCTTCATTGAATACGCAAGGGAGAATGGCTGGGTATTAAGGCTAGTCCCATGCAAACAGCCTCTAAGGCCCACTGTGCTTTTCCCTGGGAGAATGGTATTCACTCTTTCTGGGCTGTAAAAATAGGTGCAGGATGAGTGCTGTCTCTAATTTCCTAGTCTGTCCTTGTATGCCTAAGGGTTAGGTGCCTCTAAGTCTACATCTGTGGATTTTTTTTCCCCAAGGTTTCTAGAGTCTTGCTACAATTCCTTCTATGCCAAGAGGGCTGCTTGCCTGCTGTTGCTCTTCCTGCACAAGTGCAAGCATGTAAGAAAAGAACAAGTGGTTCAGACATACTTAATTTAGCAATGTCTCTACGTTAGTGGCTTGGGGATATTTAACCCTGCAGGGAGAAATGGCCCACCACTCTGCTTGGTCTACCACATCATCCATGCACACATCAGCTCCACTTCAAAAGCTGGCATATTCATGTTGTCTTTCTGATAGCCCCTTCATCAGCCACAGAAACAAGCAGGTGTTTCCTTCACCACCACGCATTACTTTTTTTCTACACATACCCACACATGCAAAGCACAGAGCACTCTGTTCATTTTCTTCTGTGCTATTCCCTCTTTTCCCCAGGTGCTTGGTTTGCTGCACAGCTGCCTGTCTACCTTTGCAGGGTCCCAGCCTGTGGGCACACCTCTCTGGAGTCACAGGCGAGAGAGGGCTCTGAAGGTGATGTGGCAGTGCCTCTGTGCTCCAGGCAGGGCTGAAATAATTTTAGGGCCAGTCAGAGTAACCCGAGGGTTTTGTAGCACGGAGTGTTGGCACCGGGACACCTGTGCCTTCCTGTGTTACTTCATGCCGCTGGATGAATTTCCTGTCACTCTGAGGAGGGCAGGACAGCTGCTCTTTCGCTAATGCTTTAGGTTGTAGTTTATTCCTTTCAAATGGGTGCTTTGTGCATTGCTGTTATTCTAGGTCTGTAAACATCTAAGGAGCAATATATGAAATCTACAACATCTTGGGCATTTTGAATTTAACTCAGTTCAAGCCAGGATCCACAAAAATGCATTTTAATTGAAGTCATTTTATCTATGTCCCAGTCCTTTCTTCTGCTTCAAAAACTCTGGCCTTCATGGCTGGCTAGTGCTCTGAAGGACATACTCTGCTCAAACACAAGTCTTGCCTGAGAGCCGGTTAGCACTTGACAGTGACAAAACTGCTTTTGAAAATATTTATCTTATGCGCCTTTCTGTAAAGCTGTAGTTCAGCAATATGCAAAAAACAGGTGCTGCTGGAGGTCATATCATGGTCAGGAAGCGATATGAAAACATTAACCCGAGTAACAGCACTGTTCTGAGCTGCTCGCTCAGGAAATGTCAGGTAGCCTGACACTACTCTGCAGTGGACCCTTGATTTTAGCTTCTTCATCTGCACTTTCGTTTGTAGCTCTGCCCTCCTTATTCCTCACCCCCCCACAAAAGGCAAGGTCCCTCTCAGCCTCCTTGTTATGAACCCTCCCTATAACACCACTGTCTCCCCAACCACATAACAAGCAGCCACACTATTGTGCCTTTCGCTACTCAACACTGGCTTCTTAAAGCCAAGCTTTTACAGCATTAAGCCAGAATAATGTCAAAGATTTCAGTATCTAAATTCTGCCTCCATGTAAAACTGAAAGCTTGTCTCAGCAGCCACCTTACCCTTGCGGCAGGAAACTCCTGTGGTGCTGCAACTCTTTTTTTCTTTCTTTTTTCTTCTTTTTTTTTTTTTCCCTAACTTTCAAGCTTCCTACCTGCGTGAAGTGCTGCTTCTGGGCATGGCCAGACAGCTTCAATTTCACTGTCAGAGCAGCTCAGACAGAAGTTTGGTAGAGGGCAAAAAGCAGATATAGATTTTTTTTGCCAACTGCCCTGAGGCAGAGGGACTGGTCTGGGCAGGTGATGAGAGCTTGTTTGATACTTAATAAATTGGCAAGTCATTAACCCAGTAAACCAGTGCAGATATGAGATAGTAAGAGGATAAAGCTACTTCATCAGTTGTTTATAAATATGGGCTATTTTTTTTTTCCTGGACGCAAGCTCCTTGGATGGTGGGAACCCACAGTCAGTCCCTAGTAATAAACAACGGCACATACTTACCATACTGGCCGTGAGAAACCAGAGTGCTGACCCAGGGGACTAGCCGAGGTTGATGGACTCTGGGCTCAGGGACAGGCAGAATAGAAACAAAATCTGGAGTAGCCAGCTGTGGGTCATCAGTGACCTCTAGAAGGGACAGGCATAGGAAGGAGCAGCCAACAGCACTTACTGCTTTTCCTGTTTTCCAGCTACTGTCGTGCTGGAAAAAAGTAATCATCCTTCTCCAGGAGAGGAAGACAAGCATCAGTGCAACTTTCTGACCTGCTTCCATGTAGTGGGGTTAAACAAGCCCTGGGACCAGGGACCAAAACCAAGAGCTGCCCGTTTCCAGCGGGATGGCCTCACAAGTGTGCAGCCCTGTGCATCTGCAGAGGAGCGAAAGGTAAGCCAAGGGCATGGCGCCTGTACCTGCGCTCCAGCCTGAAAATCGAAATGGCCTAAACGGGAGGGTTGCTTAAGAATACCCTAGAGCTCTGTGGTGAGGGCTCTCTCCTGCCATCTGGGTGTAAACCTCTGCAGGCAGAAGGAACAGGATGTGGGCCTCACACAGATCCTTTCTCTGGTACCTGCCTCTCCCCATCTCACACAATCAGCAGCACCTCCTGGATGCCAGCCCAGTGTCAAGCTCATCAGTAGCGCAATGCAATACATAACTCCAGCTTTCCTTGGCTTTCAGGTGACACTCAGTCTAAAAGCGGGTCTGTACTTTTGCCCCTAGCTGGAGCGATGGCCAAGGCCACTGGCCAGCACACAGCCTCTCATGCTCAGCAGCAGCGTTTTGCTCCATGCTGCCTGTAGGAACAGTGGAACCCTGAGCAATTTTAAGTTAAACAGGGCAGAACATGTGGCAACTTGATGCCATGTTCCGCAGCCTCTGGGTCAGGTTTAGTGCATCCTCCTGCAGCTTTAGCAGAACATGAAAATCCCAGACACAGGGTATGAAGTGTACATAGCAGGCAAGCAGAAAAGAGACTGTTCTATCACTCCAGGCAGGTCTGCCCTTTAAGTACTGACACAGCCAGAAACTGTTGGTACCTGCCAGCATTTCTGTTAGTGCATAATGTGCTCACATTAGGTCCTCCTCTCATGAGCTTTCTACTGTTTGCACCTGCTCTTCCTTGTATCCTGCTCCTTTTTGCCCTGTAAGCTCCTAGTCCTCTTCCCTGGAGCATCACTCAACACCACCACCCCCCACTTCATTAAAAGTTATCATTATGCTATCCCCTCTATACCCCAAAGCCTTTTAGGACCAAAGAACCCATTCCTTCGTAGTTCACACAATGCAAAACACAACTATTTCAGAACAAGAGAAAAAGTGTGCAAGCTGTCACATAACCTGCAGTATCTTCATCCAGCACTGTGGACCTCAAGCTTTTCAAAGCCACCCTTCCTCTTTTTTGAAAAGTTTCATTTCCCCTTCTCATCTTCCCAGTTTCTACCTGACAAAAGCATTATTCACTCTCTAACTTATCTCAAGCCCCCAGAGCTCAAATATCAGGGTTTGGGGGTTTTTTTTGCAGTATGAAATAGTTTGTACTACCTCTTTTCTTCTTCAAACATTTACATTTTAATTTTCAGTAAAACTGAACCCCAAACTCTACCTGTGTTGGCTCAAAGGATATACTACACTCATCTTGGAGCCAAAAAGGATGGACAACTTTTGGGTGGGATAGTCAGAGACCAGTACGTGCAAACACAATGGCAGGGGAACAGTTTTTTTTTCTGTGGCTCCTACCTCTTGTCCTCCAGTTACAGGATGTATTCTGACACTCCCCAGAGAGAAAGTCACTGCTATAGTAGAGGAAGGAAAAAAATGAGCAAGACAACAATCTGATTCTCAGAGCCATTACATCATCCACATAGCAAACATAGTTTATTTCTAAAACAGCTGGAATCCCATATTTGACAAAGTTGCAGACAGATGGAGCTTTCAGAACCAGGTTGACACTGAAGGAAACTTAAAACACTTTTGCTGGCAGAGCTACAGTAGTGAGGTGCCAAAGTCCCTGCCAGACAGACCTGTCATTCAAAGACCCCCGGTAGAGCTGGTGATACCAGCGAAACCTGTGCTTTTCTTGGTAGACATGTTTCACAAGGAGGATTTGGGAGAAGTGAGGAAGCTTTGGCAGCAGAGATGTCAGTTTTCCAGCCTGAAAGCATTGCACATTAAGAGCATCTGGTGGGTCTACGGACCCAGCACTGTCATAACAGCAAAAGCTGCAGGCATAATTTAGACTGTCGATAGGCACAAAAACCAAAAGGGAACTTGCAATTTACTTCTCTCGATCCAGTATAAACAAGTGCACTTGCAGCAAAACATATTCTTTGGACAATCACAGAGCATAGTTCAGAAATTCTTTGGTTGTCAGACTGCATGAAATTCCCCCTAATTTTTTTTTCCCCCACATGGTGACAAGTGACAAAGTGATGTGGGAAGCTGAAAAAAAGACTCTAATCTAGTGCCAGGAGAGGGGGCACAATTCCAGCAGAGAGTGGAAACAGCCTTTTCTTCAAAGCAAGCTCAGGCTCCAGCCCCAATCCTTAGCAGGTGCTTCTCCCCACTGCCGCCGCAGCGCTGAGGTCTCAGCTGCATTCACGCATTTCCCACAGGATTGCCAAGAGGGGTAAAAGCTTGTAGGAAGGTGCCTACTATCTATCTGAGGTGATATCTCAGGAGGTGAAGGAGAAACAGCATTTTTCTCTTTCCTCTGGGGGAACAGAAGAGGTTGTATCCTCAAATACCTACATATCAGTCCATATTAAAGTCAGAGTACTGGTTTCCAAAAACTGTATGGCAGAAGAACTGGTGATCAAGCACCCCTGTTGCAGAAAAATATATATGTGTGTGCGTACCTTCTTCTGCAGGTATTTTCACTCAGAGTGCCCAGAATGAAGTCCCTTGTCATGTATGTCCTTTGGACCGGTCCTGTGCTGGCAGGGCAAGGAAGCCTGAACCATCACTGACTCTGCTGACAGTGGATTTCTAGCTGAGAAGGATGGCTGTTATTTTAAACCAGAGAGCCTTTGAGGCATGCTCAATTCAGGTTGTTAAAAAGAAAAAAGTGACCCATTTCTGACCAAACACAAAATATGTCATCTGAAGGTATGGGGCAGAAAAGCAGGCCAAGGTTGGAAATTGTAAAGAAATAAAAAATAGTCAATATGAAATTAATGACATTATAACTGCCTGATACATAGTTTTATTTGAATAATCTTCTATATTAATGTCAAAGCAGTTTATCTTGGAGTGAGTATATGTATCTTCATCCACAAATAGCAGACTTTTGCGCTTTCAAATTGTTTCCTGCTGTATGATGCTGTAAATAGGGCACATGAAAAGGAACAGCAAGAAGAATCAGAGAAACTGTGCACTGTGAGGAGGGGGATTTCTACCTTTCCAGGTTATCTGCTCAGTTATTTTAATTTACCTACTCAAAATTTTTGACACTTTAGCAGTTGGCCAATTTCTCTTGTCAAAGAGTAAAAAAAAAAAAAAAAAATCAAAGTAAAGATACATATATTAGGATGAGAGAAAAAAATAAGGTGGCAACAAATTGCAATATATGATAACCTGCTATGAGGCACAAAAAGAATTTTCTGAGAGGACCATTAAATTACTTAGCAGTATTAACGCAGAATTTCAGACAAATACAAAAATGCATAGCAGGCCAGAAAATGCTTTTTTCCTCCAGATTGAACCTGGTAAACTGTATAAATCCTACTTTTTGCAGAAACCTGCTGCATCATCATGCAGTTGTCCTGACAGAAAAGACCAGCTTGTAAGTACACATTCTACTTCATAGCTAGACATGAAAGGGGAAGCACCAAGGAGGAGGGGCCTGCGCTTCTCTTTTTCCTGCAAAGAATTTCCAGCTCACCAGACATGGACTGCAAAAGGAGAGAAAGACAAAAGTGCTAAGAAGGCATTGTCTCAGCCTCGAAGTTACATAGAACTTCATGACAATACCAGGTAGGACAAAATGAACTGTTCTGCCCGTCCAGGCTCTGGGCAGAGTCTCCAAAAGCCTGGATCCCAGCAGAGGCAGAGGAAGGGACACACCACATGTAAGAGAGAGAAAGAAGTACGTTGCTCCATTCACAATGGGCTTTCCATAAACACTGTTATACTCCAAAGAGAATAATTTATAGGAAATGCACAGAAATTTTCTACAGAACAGGTCTTACAAATACCCATTTTACAAATGAGTATTTGTGAAAAGGAAAAAAAAAGATCCCACAAACATTAAACACATATTTTTGGCAAAGTATTTTCCTATATTTGGCAGAGGGAAGTTTTTAAGAATAATCTTTGATTGTTAATAACCTGTAAAAATTAATGGAGAAAAGAACTGATTTCATCACATACAGTTGGGGCTAGGAAGGAGTGTTTGCAGTGATGTATTCAGGTTGCAGTTCATAATTTTTGATGCTGACTGACCTGATGTTAGAAAAAGTCCACAGTTCTGACAGAAAGAGGTAACAAAGACTTGGGTCACCTTATCCAGGCACAAATCAGTTTGTAACAGTTCCTTCATTAAACAAATTGTCCTTGGAAGTTAAGAGTCAGGTAGGAATTTGCAGGATTTCCCTTCTGTAAACAGGAGGAAATCAGAAGCAATTTTTCCATCCCTCTGAAAGGAGAACCAAATGACTCTCCAAATGAGTTTTAAATGCACTTACTGCAAATAGCTGGAAATAACCACAGCCCAGTTTGTAAGAGAGAAGTTGTCTTTCTCTGTAAAGCTCCTAAAAAGCAGGTTCTCCATTATAAACTTCTTTGGGGGGGAGGGGAAGCAGGGGGAGCAAAGAAACTTTGGTTCACAACATTGTTTTGCATAGGCATTCAAGCAGATCTTCAAAAGCTACTGGCTGTCCAGGCTCGTCACAAAATACCCATGCTCTCTCCTCAGTAGTGGACGCTCCATTTTGGTATCCTGTTTCGTAAGGCAGACGTCTTGTGGAGAAGGAGTCATACAGATGCATCTTTGAAAAGGAAGACAGTATCACTTGTGTTGCCACAAACAAATTCATCTACTTGATTAAGGAATACACAGGAAACCACCTTTTGGTAGGGGATGGGGGAGGGAGAAGAGAAAGCACTGATACATTCACTACTTGCTAGAAGCAAGTTTTTTTGCTCTTGTAGTTAGTTGTTGACAGCTGTCAGTAGCTGTGATATGTCTGTGTTGACAGAAAATATGGAATTACTGCTTTGTGAGTAATTTTGAGTAACAAGGAACAGGACGTTAATAAATCCTTCCATGTAGACACAGCCCTGCGGCAGAAAATATAAATATTCATTTTGGGAAGCATTCTGGCAGTTACTAAGCATGATACTTACTTGTTGACTGCGTGATGCACGAAACCTTGTAGGATGACCATATGCTTAAAACACAAAGGATCGTAGCGAGGAACCCGAAAGTCTGGATGAGAAAACAAACAAACCACAAATACTTATAGAACATTAGATGACACATATTCCAAGAATGTACGGACACTCTTGTATATCCAGCTACATATTTTATGACTTTAACAGACCCAAAAAAGTGATTTCTTACTCCATTCTGCCAATATACTAAAAAAATAAAAGTTTCTGTAGTATTATAGAGCTTATGTCTTCTCAAAACAATGACTGAAAGATAGACTGAGAATCACATACAAGGGGAGAGAAAAAGCTGGACAGCAGCATAAAGTCTCACCTTCTAGACTTCTCACTAGGATTCTGCAACAAAGAAAAGACTTTTTCTAACACCTCTGATTACTGTTCTTTTACTACCCCATTCAAACAAGTCTTTCCCTGCCATCTGCCAAATAAACAAGTCAGGTAAGTCTTCTAGTCCGTTTGCATCATCGGGACTAAGTTTCTGAAAGTAATTCTTTATTCTGGAGGAGTTGTATTTCAGGTCCTGCTGCTATGAAAATACTGTTGCCCACACTCAGAAGTCATGCCTCTCTCTATAAAGCCCTCCAGCCAACAGAGGCAGAGAAGGCAGAGAGTATCTTCCACTAAGTCAACCCAGGACCCCAGTGGGTTTTAGCTCAGGAGAAATTATCTTGAACAGGGTTCAGGAGCAGGAGGCGTCAAAAGCCAAAGACTGGCGTGAAATCCTTTAGGTAACTTCTAGCTGCTACAACAGCCATTTGTCAAAACTGAATTACCTTAATTCTTCCCCTAAATACATTAGTTCCTATGAGTTAAAGCAGGAGCCTTTGGTATCAACTCTCTCACAGAACAAATACCCACTTTAGTGGTGAGTCTGGAGTCTCACAACAAAATATTTTTGTTGGCATTGTGTTACAGAACTTTCACTGAAATGAGCTAGAAGGTAGTTCACCCAACCAAGACACAAGCAAGGCAAGTCTGTAAGAGAATAAAATTACAAATAATAGATTTCCAATGCCCTACTTAATATATATTGCAATTTAAAAAGCGTCAAGACTAATAAACACAGTCTTACCGCTCCAGCCACAAGTCCAGTCAAATTGTAACTCTTGGATGCTGCTACAATCGATGCAATGAGAAGCAGAATTGTACCGATTAAATAATGAAGAAACTCCTGTAAAGACAAGCACAGCCTGCATCAGAAGGGAAACTTACCAGGAAAGCATTTTGATATGCCTCAGAATGAAAACAAGACGGCAGAGGTTACTCAAACCCAGAGAACAAAACACCAGTCAAAAGGGAAAAAACAAAGCTAAAAAAAAAAAAAAAGAAAGAAAAAAACACCTTGTGAGTAGATTTTGTACCATACCTGACTTTCTGTTCAAAAAAGGAGAGAGGGCCAATCTTCAGGTCTACTAATGTCACTGGAATAAGATCTACTTACTGGGTATGGATGCAATCCTTTCCATTCAACGTGGTACATTACTGAGGGTGAAACACGTATCTTTATTGCATCATGTATGCACTTAAAGAGACAGTTCTGGAGGAAGGAAGAAGCCTTAAGGGCATATTTCTCTAGCTTATATGAAATGGCAATAAATGGCAGCAAATGGCGTAAGTGGAAAACCAAATGCTCCTACTTCTGATAATCTTAGAAAGTAAGCAGCGGATCTACTGCTGGGTTTACTAACATCAACCAAAACTGGAAACATGAGGGAAGCCACGAAAAGCACAACTACGCAGACATTCATAACCAACACCCAGGCTCTTAAGCCTGTAAGGGAGGCCTGTAAGTAAAACATGATGCCATGGTTTTTTCTGAGAGAGCACTGAGCCACCTAGAGCTCTTTTCTAGTGTGACAAGTATCAATCCAGGAGTCAATTTTACCTTGTTACAAGCAGGGGTTATCTGTGGATTTAGATTTCGAATCCTCACAAAACTTATGGCAACCAATATGGGTGTTTGCAAACGGAACATGGGTTGTTTCTTTTGCATGGTGGGGCGGGCAGGAGGGTATCTGCTTACTTTATCTGCATTGCACTACCAGCACGAGCCAAGCAAATGCCATGTATAAAGGAGAGGAGAGATTCCATCTCAAACCAAAGGAGAGAGAATATAGTCCCAAAAGGAAATTGTTCAAGGAAATCCCAGAAGAGAAATAGTCTATCACACCACACCACAGTTTCCCTCTGCTCAGATATTGATAAACAGCTGAGGAGGATCTTTGCCATAAAGTAGGCTCTGAGACTGCAACTTACTTTCCTCATTTGTAACCTTGTTTCAGGTAATCGAGATGTCAACCCTTGCTTTTGCTAGAGTAAATTATTTCTGTAAGGAGGCTTCTCTGGCTAGTCCACAATTAGGCATGCCATTGCCTCCTTAGAGACACCAAATAAAGCAGTGTACACAGGCCACTACTTTAGAGGAATCTGAGGGATGGGCCAAGGTGCAAAAGAATCATCAAAGGCTAAATTAGGTGGAGAACCAACCCCTGGCAGGGCCAGGAGAATGCCCTCTGGAGAAATACTTCCCAGCTCTAAAAGATGTCAGTGCTGAACAACCTCTTGAACCACTGCAACTTTACTGACTGCAAATCACACCCCTGATTGCAATGTAGAGATCCTGCCAGGAAACTCAGCCAAACACTAGTCTCTTACAGGTCTTCCTATTCTGTTCTAAAGATACTTAAGTATGTGACTGAAAAGGAGCTTCGTTGTAAAAGAGCAGCAATGTTCAAGCATCACATCCCATAAAGCTATCTGAAGCTAAGGAGCCACAAACTGCAGTGCCTTAAACTCACCAGTGACTCTGGAACATTTAGGAATGATTAAACACACAACAAAAAACAAAAGCAGCCTATGCAGAGGTCAAAATGGCATAGTCCCATTACAGCAATGCACACATTAAATGCTGCTTTGCAAAACTGTCATTTATTAACTTATTTCAATCCCTGTATCTGTATTATCTCTAGATAAAGAAGTACTTTCTAGAGACAGATAATGGTGGTACGCATTTGAAAAAATAAAAAGGGGCGCAAGTCTAACCATATTCTTCAGCTAAAAAGAAAATTAAATTTTTCTCTCTGGTTAGAAGTGGATGGATGGGACAAACCGTTATCTTAGATCTGTAAACTGCTTACATAGCTTCCATTAAACACCATCCAACCACTTCTTGGATTTCAAAATCCCTCTATATCTCTCCAGTTGGCTTTCCCCATCCCTTTGGTCCTCTGTAGAGCTAACACATCACTATGTGTCACTATGTTCTAAGAGGTTATTAAAATCTGTCATCCCACACTAGGACGCAGGACTCAGTTAGCTGACCTGACCCAAAGCTACAGAGGAAGTTCAGGTCTCGCATTTTCTGTGCTGCTTGTTAGTTCTCTGCTAGGATATCAGAGATGGATGTGCAAGGGAAATGCGGGAATGAGGCAGGAACATCCTGCAGGATATCCCAGGAATGGCCAGGCTATGGCAATCAGGCTGAGGCTCCTCTTTCTTGCTATTGTTTAAATTACCTAAAACCATACCAAAAAGGGACACATTTGACTTAAATAGCACTAGCAGACTTTATTTTGGGACAGGATGTCATACACGAACACTAATGCTATGATTTGGTACTCCAGCAATCCCTTAGCTGCTATAAACCACCTGAGCTAGGGCCCATCTGCTGAAGGTTTGATAATCAGTAGCTTCTTTCCAATTGTTTCAGAATAACGCTATTGCCTTCCCTGGAGTAAATCTGGATTTATATCTGTGTAAAGGAGGGCAAGATCAGATACAAATCAGCTAAAAACCTTACAATTACAGCATCTGCTGAATTGAATACTAGTAACAAAAGCAACAAAAGGATTTGTATACAAGGCAAAAATGAAGTACGTGAAAGACAGCCTATCGTTGTGTGATAGCACAAGAAAATGGACTAAGTAATCGAGACATCAACCCACAACAGAGGCAAGGAACCCAGACTTACCGCAAGTGGCCAGCTAACGCAAGTGAGCTTCCTGTAAATTCTGAAAATGTGGATAATGTAGAAGAACAAAATCATGACCAAGTCACACATGGTGACAATCTGAAAGTAGCTGTATGCACTGTAATTCGTCCACGGAGAACTATTTACACTGATGAATCCAACCAGCAGTGAGATCTGAAAGGCAAAAGGCACAATAAAGATTTTTACAATGGTGCTCAGAGGGCCGTGGAGAAGATTTTAAACACAACAAAACGGCACTTAGAAACAGAAGACAAATATCTAATGTAAATTGAATGGACCCAACAAAATGGAGGACAAAGTAACGAGTGTGGTAATAATATTTTAAAATTTGCTGTTAAGTAAGCTAAAACAACCATTAAGAGCGGGGAAAGAGCCAACTACTAGAAGGAAAGCAGCAGTTTCAGCCTGAAGAATCCAACCTGAAGAAGTCTCTATGTACCACACAAGAGGTCTCAGATAGAGAAGAGGCATTGAATGCCTGGAGTTGCACCAGCAACTGAAGCATCTAAACCCCATGGACTTTCAGAGGGAAATCACTGAAAGCTGTAAAAATTAAGGTGCCCATGGACACATGCATCTTTACTTCCATTTAGTGAGAGTTCTCACTTGCAAAATCAGAGGACTTGGCTGCAACTGAGCTAACAGTTTTACCCTTCCTTTTCTACCACCTACAGAGCAGGAATATTAGCAGACTGTAAGGTAGTATCATGACAAATAATATCAACATTTAGAAGAACTGATTAATTCACCCCACCCCAATACAATAGTTATAAAGCTTCAATATGTTAACATTGTCATATAAAACTATAAAGCATTATTGTACAACTTTTTTTTCAGTTGTAGGCTTCCAAAGGACAAAAGCTGTTTTATTTTTTTAATCTAAAGCTACTTGTTTATTTTACTAATCTTGCTGTTTCTACCAGCCTGGCTAGCCTGGGTGATAAAAATAAATCTACCAAGGATATACCTGAATATTTTCTTATTACAGACTTTGTCAGTGCATGCTTTCAGCCACTGTGATTTTTAGTTCATCCAAAGTCAGCCAGGAGCAGTAATGATTCACATTTTAAGTCTTTCTCCAAGACATTAAAAAGCTATCTGAAGAAGCCAGCACTTCAAGACTGCACCATCCTTTCCTGCACACTCATCTTCCAAACTCCTCACCAACTGCATCCATTATCAGAATGATTTCCTTAAGATTAAAAGGAAAAAAAACCACCAACACCCAAACAACATAGCTTAGATTCTTCCTGCTGTAGTTTTAACTGAGTTTTACCTGCTCCGTTCTGAGCAGACTGGGTAAACATACACATCCCCAAGTGCAATCAAAAGCTCTATACACACTGAAGAACTTCACAAGAAGTTCACAAGAACTTGCACCTTGGCCAAACTCCATCCAAACACCCACATCATTGTTGCGACAGTGAACCACCTCAAAAAGGTGGCTCCAAAGAGAAAAGTCAGTGGTCCAGGATCCTTTCCCACACAAGTGGCTAAGCTATTGTTAGATCTGGTCCAGCTCCATTATTTTTACTGTGGTAGTCTAAGTAGTTGATATTAGTATTGTAAGTGATGCTCAGCCCAAGCCAGTGACAGGCTTCTGCACTAGAGTAAGCCTACATCTCCTCCCACCTTTAAAATAGATATAGGGTAGGGAAGACAGGACTTCGAGGTGCAGGGCTGCATCATGCTCAATGCTTCTCAAGAATGAAGGTTACATATGCCTTTGAAAATTCCATGGAAAATGCATTGCTCAGTCCCTGTCTCCCCAAATATGTTCCTGCCTTCCGGTTTGGGAGTGTAACATCATAGCAGCATCCTGCACGTTTAGTGCTTCTGTCTGTACCATGGCTGTTCTCTGGGTCTCACAGCCTAGCCACTGGGGAATCCAAAACGCACAAAGTCTTGCATCTTGTGCATGGCAGAGCTTTCTGAGATGCTACATTTCTTAGAAGACAAAAAAGCAATGCTCTCCGCAACACAGCATTTAAAGACTTCTGGCCCACTTCTTCAATTCTGAGACAATTTTAATGAAGTTTTGTCCAATCTTTGTCTACGTACACCAGGTCTACATTAAGCTGTGATTTCATGAGGGGCCATGGGCTTTGTCATCTTCTCCTTCTCACCCTGATTTCATTCCCTGTCATGTACTGGTTCCTCCACTCATCTGTTCTGAGCCATCTCAGTGTACTAAGCCAGCAGAAAAGTGAACTACTGAAAAAAGCACATAGCTCTACCATCACATAAGGCAGGGTCAGGTGAGCCAGAAAGTGTGAGGGAGAAGCTAGGACTCCAAGGGAAAGGATAGGAAGGACTGAGCAGGCAGGGTGGCAGCAGCCAGTAACCACGCTGGCTCAGGCTGCCGCAGAACATCCATCTCGGTTCCTTGAATCTTAACATCAGTTAAGCAAAGAGTCGTCTGACTTAGCTGTTGAGTAACTTGAACAATAAGCAGGAGATCAGCAGGCCATTTACCCTATAATCTAGAATGCCTGAAGTGATGCAAGACACAGCTATTATTTTCATGAGAAAATGAAAATTAAATTTAATGAAATATCATTCTATAGGAAGACTCAACAAGAATTCATGGCAAGTGTTGAATCTTGCTCTTGGATAAAGATGGGGTGAGGACAACACTTCTCCAACCACCAAAGGCTAAAAAAGGTCTCCCTTATTCAGGTGCCTTCACAATAATCAGTTCTCAGTTTCAATTACACTGTACAAATCAAGAAGGAAGCGCTAATTCACAAAAGTATTAAATCTGCCTATTGGCTCATTTCATGCTTGAAGCATTAACTTCACCAGTTTTTTTACTGTGTACAAAGAATAAGAAGGACCGGATCCTTGAAGTACAACCACCGTCCAAGTAATAAGATGCACTGGTAAAAAAAGCCTTCGTTTAAACCAGACCTAGTTCTTTCAACTTCATGGAAGCATAAAAGTTGTTTTTTTCCAGTTAGAAGGTATAAAAATTTGAGAAGCAGCATAAAGAAGAATATGAGCCATCCAAAGACAAGATCAGGAAATTCATCTGAGGTGTTATATTCCTCAGAAATAAGAAGATACAAGATACCAACCAGTCAGTGAAGAATCTGCTCAGCTACTAAAACAGGTAGAAACATGAATTTGAACAAACACGCTTTCCATTTCAAGCGTACTTCACAATTAAAACAATTCCAAAAAGAATTAGTAAAGATTCTCCCTTCTTTGATCTTAGATGTGCCTCAGCATATAGGTAGGAAGAAATCACTGTGTGGCAAGAGGTATTTCTTTCAAAAATTTCCTTTCTTAGCATGAATTTCACAACACGAGATTTACAGGCAGTTTCTAAAGAGGGTGCTCTGATCGGAGGCACATAATGCTATTTCACAGGACAGGTGCAAAGGGGACAATATCAATAACTTTATATAACGCTATACCATGTTTGCCACACTATATTGCCTGCATGGCTAGCAGGTGCAGTCAGAGTTTAAAACTCACCTGTTGAAAAAGAATGCTAACAAATGTAGGAAATAGAGCCACATAATATTATTTTTCCTTTAAAAGTGACAAATACCAAAGTTCCTTCAGTTTATCAGATATCGGTTTATCATGATATACCAGGTGATGACTGTATCTTTTTTCCCCCCCTGTAATTCCTATTTCCAGAGAAATCGAGTGATAAAATGATTAATACATAACTGTCCAGGATACAGTTCAACATATATCTTAGAAGTCAGTTTGTGGCACAGAGAAAGAGAGAGAGAAATGAATGGCAAAGCAATAAAATTATCAAATATTATGAGTATTCTTTATGCATCTGTGCTCAGGGGAGTAGGTTAATACATCTTGAAAATAAAAACTAGAGGCACAAAAAAATGAGAGCACTGCCGTTTCCATTTCTATATAATATTTCACAGATTATGAGAGCAGCAGACATGTAACCCATAGCCAGCAAGTCAGTCAGACCAGAAGTACAGGTCAAATGATGGTCAGTCTCATTAGAGGATTTCAATATGTTCCACAAAATATATCCAGGCTTCAGATATATACATACTCTTTAAGTGCTTTTCTGAAAAGCAATACAAAGAACATATGCATCAATCAACTCCAAGGAGGGATTTTTGGATTTAAATAAAGTTCCGTATTTACTCTGTTTCACAGAAGTTGATTGGCTTAAATTAATCCACTTCTTGACTTTCCACTGGACCAGATATTTGAAGTGAGTCATGAAGCGTGTTTAGGAACACTGGTATATATCAGGAACTATCTCACAGTGAAGCCAACATGAACTAAAGGCAGTCAGCAATTGCCAGGAGGCACTCAACACCTTACCAGACAGAACAGATATCATAAAAGAAAGATGGTAAGAGTCTGCATTCTCGCCTCTATTTTGAGCTGGAGACGAGGCAACCACATCCTCTGTAAGATGCCTGTGGAAAATGTTGGCTCTTGAACAGCACTGAAATGAGCTCCCCAGCCTAAACTCCATTCTGATTTGAAGTGAGCACAGCTCTACTAAAAATGAAACATAATTTGCTCTTTCCTCATATGGTATTCCTTCAAAAGCCAACTCATGGCCCCTAAAAAAGGGTGAACAAGTACAGATCTTTCACACCACTACTGACTGGCCTCCAAGGACCTTGTTCAACAACCCTCTGGGCCTGGCCATTCAGACAGTTTTCAGTTCACCTCACTGCTCACTTATCTAAGCCGTACCCTGTCAGCTTGTCTGTGAGGATGTCATGGGAGACCATAACCTTACTCAGATCAAGGTAAACAACATCTACTGCTCTCCCCTTGACCACCAAACTAGTCACCTCATTACAGAAGGCAGTGAGGTTGGTCAAGCATGATTTCCCCTTTGTAAATCCATGCTGACTACTCCTCATCACCTTCTTCTCCTTCATGTATTCAAGTATTTGGAAATACTTTCCAGGAGGATTTTCATCACCACCTTCCCAGGGCCTGAGGTGAGGCTGACCAACCTGTATTTCCCTGGATCTTCCTTCGTGCCCATAGAGATGACATCAACCTGCTCAGAATGGCACACTTTCCTTCTGTACCTCTCAGGCTAAAGATAAGGAAGGGCTGGATGAGAGTGATAAATTTTTTTCCCTGTGCTATAAAATGCTACTTGAAGTGTTCCCTGGAAATGCTGTTCCTTTTTAAAAATCAGCTGTTTTCCTCCCTGTTTCTTCTTGTCCCTGTCGAAGAACAAGCACCCAAAGTCCATTGGTCATTGATTACACTCAGTAAAAAACAAGGAAAACGTGTACCAAGACTTCAAGGAAGTCAATCTTCCACTGCAGGAAAATTCAACACCTTCTTAAGGAAAGGAGAGGGAATCATGCCTATAGGAGGAAGATCCAACTTCCAATTACTCCCAGGGCAAATGCACATTGGAGAAAAGGCCTGTGTCATTAGGCCCAGATGCTGCTGTACTCCTCATTTCAGATGGTTTGGATTCCACCTAACTCCCTGCACTTGCTCCTAGCTGGCTGTCGTCCTGCAGATGCAATTAGTTTACAGAGAAAGCTCGGCTCCAAACATCCTAGCTTCACAGGAGTAGACTGGGCATGATGCTGGGACCAACAGCAAGCCAGCAACACAATCCTCAGCCTCTCTGGTGGCTAGATCCTCCTGCGGTTTCCAGTCTGTCGCCAGTCGCACGGGCCACCGTGAAACTGCCCAAGAGCAGCCTGCATCTCAGGACTAATAGGCTGGACTCCCCTCCATTAACACAATCGTGCTGGAGTGTACCAGCAAAGATAGAAGAACCTGGACCAAGCTGGCAAGTTCAAAGCAGCTTACTAGAGAATCACCTGCTCCAAGGAATGGGCAGGCAGAAGAGATTACAGATTTTCCTCACAAGTGCCCTGAGGGTGCATGAAGGAACCATAACATAAGAAAGGACTTGTTTTGCCCTCCATGTACCCGTAGGCCAGCTGGCACTACTAAGCTTTTTCTGATCATGTGGTAGAAGACTGTCGTTTGTCTGACCACAGAACAATTTTATAACCCAAGAATCAATTTGTGCAAGTGCTTTCTATGATCTTTTTCTACTGTCCTGCTTTAATGGATGTAATAAATAAATTAAATAAAATAAATTAAAT